>NC_143051.1:8030000-8097500 GCF_057628025.1 Oncorhynchus mykiss | reverse complement strand
TGACCACTGTGACTGACCCAAAATTAAAGAAATCTTTGACTATGTACAGATTTCGCCGGAGGACATTGCTGCCGTTTTACGGTCTCCTTAACCAATATGTGTGTTTTTTCGCATTATTTGTAACTTATTCTGTACATCATGTTTCTGCCATTGTCTCTTATGACCAAAAAGAGCTTCTAGAGGACATTGATTAGTCATCTCGTACTGGAAGATGATTTTTTCTGTAGCAAGTCGGACGTGAAGGATTTTCTTCAGACAACCAAACAAGGCCCAAATTCCTGTCATTCACATTTTTTATTTATTTTTTTCTTTCACCTTTATTTAACCAGGTAGGCTAGTTGAGAACAAGTTCTCATTTGCAACTGCGACCTGGCCAAGATAAAGCATAGCAGTGTGAACAGACAACACAAAGTTACACATGGAGTAAGTAAACAATTAACAAGTCAATAACACAGTAGAAAAAAAAGGGGGAGTCTATATACATTGTGTGCAAAAGGCATGAGGAGGTAGGCGAATAATTACAATTTTGCAGATTAATAACACTGGAGTGATAAATGATCAGATGGTCATGTACAGGTAGAGATATTGGTGTGCAAAAGAGCAGAAAAGTAAATAAATAAAAACAGTATGGGGATGAGGTAGATAAAAATGGGTGGGCTATTTACCGATAGACTATGTACAGCTGCAGCGATCGGTTAACTGCTCAGATAGCAGATGTTTGAAGTTGGTGAGGGAGATAAAAGTCTCCAACTTCAGCGAGTTTTGCAATTCGCATGAAGAAGAGACAGAGATATTGGGGACATAGGTCGGGGACGGAGGTTGGGGACGGAGGTCGGGACGGAGGTCGGGACGGAGGTCGGGGGAGTAGGTCGGGACGGAGATATTGGGGACGGAGGTCAGGGACGGAGATATTGGGGACGTAGGTCGGGGACGGAGGTCGGGGACGGAGGTCGGGGGCGTAGGTCGGGACAGAGATATTGGGGACGTAGGTCGGGGACGGAGGTCGGGGACGGAGGTCGGGGGCGTAGGTCGGGACAGAGATATTGGGGACGTAGGTCGGGAGGGAGGTCAGGGATGGAGGTCGGGGTGCCTTGTAAGGATCCGTTCCCATTGCCAACGTATAATCATTGGATAACAAAATTGATGAACTATAATCACAAATATCCTACCAACAGGACATTAAAAATGGAAATACTGTATCTTATGTTTCACCGAGTCGTGGCTGATCGACCACATGAATGACATACAGCTGGCGTGTTTTACGCTGCATCTGCAAGGTAGAACAGCTGCGTCTGTTAAGACAGGGGGTGGTGGTCTATGTGTATTTGTAAACAATAGCTGGTGCTCAAAATCTAATAGTAAGGAAGTCTCGAGGTTTTGCTGGCCTGAGGTAGAGTATCTCATGATAAGCTGTAGACCCCACTATTTACTAAGATAGTTTTCATCTATATTCTGAGTGAATCAGAATATAGAGTGAAAAAAAACTCTAGAACACCTTTACTCCACACGTAGAGACACGTATAAAGCTCTCCCTCGCCCTCCATTTGGCAAATCTGACCATAATTCTGTCCTCCGCTTTTTTGCCCACGTTTATGGATACCAGCCATATTCAATGTGTGTTGAGGGTTCGTAAATGTGTCAGTTATTCTGCGCTCTGGCACACTCAGAAGAGAGTGCTCTGAAATCGGAGTAGAGCGAGTTTACCAGTTACGTCTATCGACAGCTGTCGAGTGACATCATAAACATTCTATTGAAATAGTTAGTTGCATTGTGGAGTCTTTTGTATAGACATGTAGCTAGCTAGCTAAACAATTAACTTTAATCCCAACTCATAATGTTACTAACCTGCATGAATCTGCAGGTAGTTAACCAACCAGGTTGAATGTCAGCTAGCCAACATTAGTCTATAACTAACCAATGCAAATGGCTCTGAGATACAAATAATATTACTACACAGATCATACACTTAACATTAGCTAGCCAGCCAGCCAATTAAAGTTCGCTAGCTAGCTAACAGCACACTTTAACTTGAAATGAAAACGATTTTCTGACAGAATTTGAAATGTGTAATATCTGAAAATGTAGCTAGCTAGACTCTCTTACCCGTATACATGGATGGCTGCTTCTCCCTGTAATCCTGTTTTATACAAATCTGGTGTTTGATTGCAAATATGCAGAGGGAGTCGAAAATAATCTTTTCAACTCCCTCTGCATATTTGCAATCAAACACCAGATTTTTCTCCATCTTCTTTGCTATCATATTCCAATGATTTCAAAACTTGGCAGTTATACTGCGTGATAACGTTAAAAAAAAGTTGCTTTGGAAAAGAACTCATCTCTCGGCATGTTCAGCCCCCTCATGATCTCAGCCAATCATGGCTAGTGGGAAGGTTGCTGACTTTTTCCGTGACTTAACCACCTGGGCTCGTAATTTAACAATTGCATTCATATTTACAGATGGCATACACGTTTGTTATTAAAGGCACATCAAAGTTCACATTGACATGTTAAATGCACTTTGTTGTAAATGTTCCAGAAGGCATTTCAGCCAAAACATGCATTTAGAAAAAATATATATTTAGTTAAAATGGCTCTCCTGTGAAGTAGTAATGTCCGTAAAACGCCCAGATTCTTGAAATGTGTCACATTTAGGTTTAAAATGATTGTACACGAAAACTGTTAAGAGGGGTTCCATGTGAGGAAAATAAAAAATAATTGCCTTGCTTTTGGAGAACTTACCATGTTGCCTCAACTGGCAATACTGGGTGGGAGAGGTCTTTATATGGGGACAGTAAAAGGTAACATGGTAATTTTACTATTACGTGATTATTATGCTGGATTGGATATTTTTTTTTAAAGGTAAGTACTGCTGCTATGAACTAACTGCAGCCCTCCAGGACTGTGAGCTAGCTAGTGAACGTACTCAGTGTAAAGTAAAGGGGAGGTTAGAACATAGAAATAGAATGAATAGAACACACCTCGGAAACTCTATAACTCTGACCATTTGACTGGAACTTAGACATGGAATGAATAGAACAAACCTCGGAAACTCTATAACCCTGACCATTTGACTGGAACATAGACATAGAATGAATAGAACACACCTCGGAAACTCTATAACCCTGACCATTTGACTGGAACATAGAAATAGAATGAATAGAACAAACCTCGGAAACTCTATAACCCTGACCATTTGACTGGAAAACTCATGGTTAATTTATTTGTTCAAATGTCTGCCTTGTATTGTGATTGCAGGATAATTTCCATGTCAATGCAAAAATGTTTGTTCAAGTTATGTTAACTGATGTGGCTCAAGCAATGGAATTCATTTTCTTGTAATGTCTATTGAGTTGAATCAACAAATCACAGCACATATTTTACTTCCTGCTTTGTTTCCTAGGGGTACGTTTGCATTGGCCGTCAGTCCACCCATTATACCGTCATTGACTTGAATGTGGACGCCCGTTCTACTAAGTCCATTTCTATGAGTTAGACAGCTGGAGATGTCATCAGAAAGTCTAGAACCCCCGCGGTAGACACACACACACACTCACAGGCACGCACACACACACACGCACACACGCACACACACACACACACACACACACACACACACACACACACACACACACTCACAGGCACGCACACGCACACACACACACACACACACACGCACACACATACACACGCACACACATACACACACGCACACATACCATATTCAATGCTTCCTGTGTTTTACAGCCCATTGTTATACTTAGCAACACAAAATAGACGGTTTGCTTCACTTTTGTGTCATTGGGAAAACACACACACACACACACAAGCACGTAAACACACGTCACGTACACACACACAACTCCATGAGAGTGAGGGGGTCTATGAGTCCACTCAGCTTTGGAATGCAGGACAGAAAGACAGGGACTTTCCCCAGGTCTGAGAGAGAGAGAGAAAAAAAAATAACAGATAGAGGAAGTAGAGGATGAGAGACAGAAACAACACAACAGAAAATTACAGGGAGCAGCTGAAAACTTTGTGAAAGTGATTGATAAAACTACAGGAAGCAGCTGAAACCCTCACTGAAGTGATTGATAAAACTACAGGAAGTGGCTGAAACCCTCATGGAAGTGATTGATAAAACTACAGGAAGCAGCTGAAACCCTCACTGAAGTGATTGATAAAACTACAGGAAGCAGTTGAAACCCTCGTGGAAGTGATTGATAAAACTACAGGAAGCAGCTGAAACCCTTGTGGAAGTGATTGATAAAACTACAGGAAGTGGCTGAAACCCTCATGGAAGTGATTGATAAAACTACAGGAAGTGGCTGAAACCCTCATGGAAGTGATTGATAAAACTACAGGAAGCAGCTGAACCCCTCGTGGAAGTGATTGATAAATCTACAGGAAGTGGCTGAAACCCTCATGGAAGTGATTGATTAAGGATCACACCGGGGGAGTCGGATTTCAAGATCAACAAAAAAAAAATATAATTTTATAATATAATATTATTGTATAATATAATGTATAATATTATTGTATAATATAATGTATAGTATAATGTGTAATATAATGTATAATATAATTTCAGTCCGTAAACCAAGGAAATACGGAAGGAATTTGTGTTAGGAATATCTAGGATTGTGTGCGTTAGGAATATCTAGGATTGTGTGTGTTAGGAATATCTAGGATTGTGTGCGTTAGAAATATCTAGGATTGTGTGTGTTAGGAATATCTAGGATTGTGTGTGTTAGGAATATCTAGGATTGTGTGTGTTAGGAATATCTAGGATTGTGTGCGTTAGGAATATCTAGGATTGTGTGTGTTAGGAATATCTAGGATTGTGTGTGTTAGGAATATCTAGGATTGTGTGTGTTAGGAATATCTAGGAATGTGTGTGTTAGGAATATCTAGGATTGTGTGTGTTAGGAATATCTAGGATTGTGTGCGTTAGGAATATCTAGGATTGTGTGCGTTAGGAATATCTAGGATTGTGTGCGTTAGGAATATCTAGGAATGTGTGTGTTAGGAATATCTAGGATTGTGTGCGTTAGAAATATCTAGGATTGTGTGTGTTTGGAATATCTAGGATTGTGTGTGTTAGGAATATCTAGGATTGTGTGTGTTAGGAATATCTAGGATTGTGTGCGTTAGGAATATCTAGGATTGTGTGTGTTAGGAATATCTAGGATTGTGTGCGTTAGGAATATCTAGGATTGTGTGTGTTAGGAATATCTAGGATTGTGTGTGTTAGGAATATCTAGGATTGTGTGCGTTAGGAATATCTAGGATTGTGTGTGTTAGGAATATCTAGGATTGTGTGTGTTAGGAAAATCTAGGATTGTGTGTGTTAGGAATATCTAGGAATGTGTGCGTTAGAAATATCTAGGATTGTGTGTGTTAGGAATATCTAGGATTGTGTGCGTTAGGAATATCTAGGATTGTGTGCGTTAGGAATATCTAGGATTGTGTGCGTTAGGAATATCTAGGAATGTGTGCGTTAGGAATATCTAGGATTGTGTGTGTTAGGAATATCTAGGATTGTGTGTGTTAGGAATATCTAGGATTGTGTGCGTTAGGAATATCTAGGATTGTGTGCGTTAGGAATATCTAGGATTGTGTGCGTTAGGAATATCTAGGAATGTGTGCGTTAGGAATATCTAGGATTGTGTGTGTTAGGAATATCTAGGATTGTGTGTGTTAGGAATATCTAGGAATGTGTGTGTTAGGAATATCTAGGATTGTGTGTGTTAGGAATATCTAGGATTGTGTGTGTTAGACAGACAACAGTTAGCCGGGCCGGGTGTGTTTCTGTCAAAGAACGCCACTCTATTTGTGTGTGTGTGTGTGTGTGTGTGTGTGTGTGTGTGTGTGTGTGTGTGTGTGTGTGTGCGTCCATACGTGTCACTGTTCAGTCTGCCAAGAAATCCATTCTGCCTGGAGCTGGTTCACCTTAGATCACCCTCTCTCTCATGCCAGACCAATACATTTCAATACCTCTCACTGTTAAAGCTTAGGCTGTGTGTGCGTGTGTGTTTGTGTGTTTGTGTGTGCGTGTGTGTTTGTGTGTGTGTGTGTGTGTGTGTTTGTGTTTGTGTGTTTGTGTGTGTGTGTGTGTGTTTGTGTGTGTGTGTGTGTGTGTGTTTGTGTTTGTGTGTTTGTGTGTGTGTGTGTGTGTTTGTGTGTGTGTGTGTGTGTGTGTTTGTGTTTGTGTGTTTGTGTGTGTGTGTGTGTGTTTGTGTGTGTGTGTGTGTGTGTGTTTGTGTTTGTGTGTTTGTGTGTGTGTGTGTGTGTGTGTGTGTATGTGTGTGTTTGTGTGTGTTTGTGTGTTTGTTTTTGTGTGTGTGTGTGTGTTTGTGTGTATGTCTGTGTGTGTGTGTGTGTGTGTCAAATCAAATGTTATTTGTCACATGCGACGAATAAAACATCAACAGTATATGTGAGGAATGTAAAAGTGACTAGCCAATCAGGATAGATCATAAACACAGTAGAGGTAATATATACATGTAGGTAGAGGTAAAAGTGACTAGCCAATCAGGATAGATCATATACACAGTAGCAGCAGCAGTAAATGTGAGGAATGTAAAAGTGACTAGCCAATCAGGATAGATCATAAACACAGTAGCATCAGCAGTATATGTATGGAATGTAAAAGTGACTAGCCAATCAGGATAGATTATAAACACAGTAGCAGCAGCAGTATATGTGAGGAATGTAAAAGTGACTAGCCAATCAGGATCAGGGGTCTCCACCCTTTTCTACTATGAAAGCTCCTTTAAACCAAACAAACAAAATGTAACATAATTGCCCGTTGCTTGGTCATCAAGTGTGCCATCTAATGTGCCGGTCTAGTCCTGTACTGCTGTTGCTAATTTCATAGCAAAGTTAGCAAATTACCAATAATATAATTAACAAAAATATAAACGTAACATGCAACAATTTGAAGTAGATTCATTGGAAATAAATGTATTAGGCCCTAATCTATGGATTTCACATGCGTTTCACACATACAGATATGCGTCTTGTTGGTCACAGATATCGTTCAATAAAAAGGTAGAGCCATGAATCAGAGAACCAGTAAGTATCTGATGTGACCACCATTCGCCTCATGCAGCACGACACATCTCCTTCACATAGAGTTGATCAGCGTGTTGATGTTGGCCTGTGGAATGTTATCCCACTACTCTTCCCAAACATGCTCAATGGGTGACCTGTCTGGTGAGTGTGCAGGCCGTGGAAGAAAAATTTGATTTTCAGCTACTAGGAATTGTGTACCGATACTTGCGACATGGGGCCATGTATTATCAGGCTGAAACATGAGGTGATGGTGGTGGAAGAATGGCATGACAACGGGGCCTCAGGATCTCGTCACGGTAACTCTGTGCATTCAGATTGCCATCAATAGAATGCAATTGTGTTTGTTGTCCGTAGCTTACGCCTGCTCATACCATAACTCCACAGCTACCCTGACATCAACAAACAGTTGAAACTGGGATTCATCCTTCTCCAGCGTGCCAGTGGTCATTGAAGTTGACAATGCAAATAGTCCAGGTAGCCATTTGATTAGCTGTTCAGGAGTCTTATGGCTAGGGGGTAAAAACTGTTGAGAAGCCTTTTTGTTCTAGACTTGGCACTCTGGTACCGCTTGCCATGCGGTAGCAAAGAGAACAGTCTATGACTGGGGTGTCTGGGGTCTTTGACAATTTTTAGGGCCTTCCTTTGACACTGCCTGTAGAGGTCCTGGATGGCAGGCAGCTTTACCCCAGTGATGTACTGGGCCATACAACCTACCCTCTGTAGTGCCTTGCGGTCAGAGGCCGAGCAATTGCCGTACCAGGCAGTGATGAAACCAGTCAGGATGCTCTCAATGTTGCAGCTGTAGAACCTTTTGACGATCTCAGGACCCATGCCAAATCTGTTTAGCTTCCTGAGGAATAGGCTTTGTCGTGCCCTCTTCACGACTGTCTTGGTGTGTTTAGACCATTCTAGTTTGATGTTGATGTGGACACCGAGGAACTTGAAGCTCTCAACCTGCTCCACTACAGCTCCGTCAATGAGAATGGGGGCATGTTCGGTCCTCCTTTTCCTGTAGTCCACAATCGTCTCCTTAGTCTTGGTTGCGTTGAGGGATAGGTTGTTATTCTGGCACCACACGGCCAGGTCTCTGACCTCCTCCCTATAAGCTATCTCGTCGTTGTCTGTGATCTACCACTGTTGTGTTGTGTCGTCTGCAAACTTAATGATGGTGTTGGAGTCGTGCCTGGCCATGCAGTCGTGGGTGAACAGGGAGTAAAGGAGGGAACTGAGCACACACCCCTGGGGAGCTCCAGTTTTGAGGATCAGCGTGGCAGATGTGTTGCTACCTACCCTCACCACCTAGCAGGGGCCCACCAGGAAGTCCAGGATCCAGTCGCAGAGGGAGAAGTTTAGTCCCAGGATCTTTAGCTTAGTGAGGACCTTTGAGGGCACTATGGTGTTGAACGCTGAGCTGTAGTAGTGTGTAGTGTGGCCTGCAATTTATCACAGTATGGAACTCCTCATTTAGTACTTAGTGCAACCACCTCTGGCAAGGATACCAGCATGGAGTCTTTTCCTGTAATGTTTGACAAGGTTAAGGAACACATTTGGAGGCATTTTGGACCATTCCTCTAAGCAGATCCTTTCAAGATCCTTCACATTCTTGGGTTTGCGCTTATCAACTGCCCTCTTCCACTCAGCCCACAGGTTTTCCATTGGATTGAGGTCCGGCCACTGAGATGGCCATGGCAGAACATTGATTTTGTTGTCACGGAACCATTTCTGTGTGGGTCTTGAGGTATGTTTCGGGTCATTGTCTTGTTGGAAAGTCCACCTTCGGCCAAGTCCCAGCCTTCTGGCAGTGGCAACCAGATTGTCAGCCAAAATTGCCTGATACTTGGTGGAATTCATTATGCCATCAATCTTAAACAGTGCCCCTGGATCTCTGGAATTAAAACAGCCCCAAAACATCACTGACCCTCCTCCAAATTTCACCATGGGTATGAGGTGCCTCTCCTTGTATGCATCTCTTTTTCGACGCCAAACATGCCGATGCTGTATCTGACCAAAACGTTAAATTTTGGTCTCCTCTGACCAGAGCACCTTCTTCCAGGCATAATTTAAATGACTTTTGGTAAACTCCAAGCGCTTGGTTCTGTGTCTTGGGGTCAGAAAGGGCTTTCTTCTGGCAACCCTTCCAAAGAGCCTGTGGTTGTGGAGGTGGTGTCTGATGGTGCTTTTTGAACCCTGGTGACCCCAAGACGCCACCAAGGCTTGCAATTCTTTCACAGTGATTCTTGGGGATTTTGTTGCTTCTCTCATCATCCTCCTCCCTATCCTGGGGGGCTAAATGCATTTGCGTCCTCTATCTGTGAGGTTTTCAACTGTTCCATATCTTTTGAATGTTTTAATAATTTAATAATTGCCCTGTAAGAGGTCCACTGATATATGCCTTAAACAATGTAATATGGTGTCTCCTATTGTCCTGGAAGAGGTGGTCTCCACTGATATATCCCTTACACAATGTAATATGGTGTATTGTCCTGGAAGAGGTGGTCTCCACTGATACATCCTTAAACAATGTAATATAATGTCTCCTATTGTCCTGGAAGAGGTAGTCTCCACTGATACGTCCTTAAACAATGTAACATGGTGTCTCCTATTGTCCTGTAAGAGGTGGTCTCCACTGATACATCCTTAAACAATGTAACATGGTGTCTCCTATTGTCCTGTAAGAGGTGGTCTCCACTGATACATCCTTAAACAATGTAACATGGTGTCTCCTATTGTCCTGGAAGAGGTGGTCTCCACTGATACATCCTTAAACAATGTAACATGGTGTCTCCTATTGCCCTGGAAGAGGTGGTCTCCATTGATACATCCTTAAACAATGTAACATGGTGTCTCCTATTGTCCTGGAAGAGGTGGTCTCCACTGATACATCCTTAAACAATGTAACATGGTGTCTCCTATTGTCCTGGAAGAGGTAGTCTCCACTGATACATCCCTTAAACAATGTAAACTACGCTTTGGTCCTATTATTGCTGACACAATTTACATTTACCTCAAAATTGAAAAACATTGTGACTGGGAATCAAAATGGCATACCCATACTCAGAGTTATAGCATGCCCATACTCAGAGTTATAGCATGCCCATACTCAGAGTTATAGCATGCCCATACTCAGAGTTGTAGCATGCCTATACTCAGAGTTATAGCATGCCTATACACAGAGTTATAGCATGCCTATACTCAGAGTTATAGCATGCCTATACTCAGAGTTATAGCATACCCATACTCAGAGTTATAGCATGCCCATACTCAGAGTTATAGCATGCCCATACTCAGAGTTATAGCATGCTCATACTCAGAGTTATAGCATGCCCATACTCAGAGTTATAGCATGCCCATACTCAGAGTTATGGCATGCCCATACTCAGAGTTATAGCATGCCCATACTCAGAGTTATAGCATGCCCATACTCAGAGTTATAGCATGCCCATACTCAGAGTTATAGCATGCCCATACTCAGAGTTATAGCATGCCTATACTCAGAGTTATAGCATTCCCATACTCAGAGTTATAGCATGCCTATACTCAGAGTTATAGCATGCCCATACTCAGAGTTATAGCATGCCCATACTCAGAGTTATGGCATGCCCATACTCAGAGTTATAGCATGCCTATACTCAGAGTTATAGCATTCCCATACTCAGAGTTATAGCATGCCCATACTCAGAGTTATAGCATGCCTATACTCAGAGTTATAGCATGCCCATACTCAGAGTTATAGCATGCCTATACTCAGAGTTATAGCATTCCCATACTCAGAGTTATAGCATGCCTATACTCAGAGTTATAGCATGCCCATACTCAGAGTTATAGCATGCCTATACTCAGAGTTATAGCATGCCCATACTCAGAGTTATAGCATGCCCATACTCAGAGTTATAGCATGCCTATACTCAGAGTTATAGCATGCCCATACTCAGAGTTATAGCATGCCTATACTCAGAGTTATAGCATGCCTATTCTCAGAGTTATAGCATGCCTATTCTCAGAGTTATAGCATGCCTATACTCAGATATTTCACCATAATTCCTTGCGGTCTGAAGGGCAGCCTTTTGCATCCCCACCAATGGTCCAAATGTAGAATCTGTAACCTTGACAATATCATGAACAGTAATCGTTTCCAATACTTGGAAGACACATACACATTACCAGGCAACCCCTTTTTTCTATATGTACAACTTAGGTCAGCTATGCTGGCCTCTGGAGTCCCTTGAAAAACCCAACTACGGAACCATCCAATGATGGGATTTATAAATACATGATCTGGGCTCCCCGAAAGGACTGATCTGTATAATATATAAACAACTTTTGGAAATCTCATATTCTCAAACTAAAAAAGGATGGTCCACCTTGGTATCCTGTAATACGAACCATCAATTTATACATTTTAAGTTTGTTCACAGAATGTATTTAACACCAAGGAAAACTTGTACTATGAAATTGGTCTCAACTTCCAATTGTTCACTGTGTCCCCTAAATCAGGGACGCACATTCATTCATATGATGTGGGAGTGCCCTGCACTTAAATACTTCTGGGACAAAGTTTTACAAATATATTTTCAAAGTGCATGAATGTAAATCTTCAATGCATTGCATCTACTATGTTATTTAACAATGATAGCTCCTTGAATCTCTCAATCAATCTGAGACGATTCGCACTGGCAGGCAGCACTGTTACAAAAAAGTGTTGGCTCTTAGATGGCAATCACCCCACTCTTTCCCAATTCACCAGTGGCTACAATTACTATTAGATGTTATACCATTATAATTATCAACAGTGAGAATGAATGGTGCTAGTCAAGGCCTGGATAAATGTACAGAGACGTCAGAAAGTATTCATACCCCTTGACTTATTCCACATTTTGTTGTGTTACAGACTGAATTCAAACTGGATTCAATATTTTTTTCTGCACTTATCTACACGCAATACCTTATAATGACAGAGTGAAAACACGTTTTTAGAAATCTTTGCACGTTTATTGAAAATGAAATACAGAAATATCTCATTGACATTCTGTAAGTATTCACACCCCTTTGCTGTGACACTCCAAATTGAGCTCAGGTGCATCCAATTTCCTTTGATCATCCTTACAACTTGATTGGAGTCCACCTGTGGTCAATTCAGTCGTTTGGACATGATTTAGAAAGAAACCCATCTGTCTATATGAGGTCCCACAGTTGACAGTGCGCGTTAGAGCAGAAACTACACCAAGAAGTCCAAGGAACTGTCCGTAGATCTCAGAGATGGAATTGTGATTAGTCATACTGTATATCCGGGGAAGGGTATAAAACTAGTTCTATAGTGTTGAAAGTTTCCAGGAGTCCAGTGGTCTTCATAATTGGGAAATGGAAAAAGAATGAAACTCAGACTCTGCCTGAGCTGGCCGTCCGTCCAAACTGAGGAACCGGATAAGAACAACCTTGATCAGGGAGGTGACCAATAACCCAATGACCACTCCGACAGAACTACAGAGTTCCTTGGCTGAGTTGGGAGAATCTGCTGGAAGGACAACAGTCTCTACGCTACTTCACCATCCTGGGCTTCATGGCAGAGGGACCAGACGGAAGCCACTCCTGAGAAAACAAGGCACATGACAGCACGCCTGGAGTTTGTATAAAGGCAACGTGAAAGACTCTGAGACCAATAGGTCGTATATTTTGTGGTCTGACGAGACGGAAATTATACTCTTTGAAGAAATGGGGGGCTGAACTCTGACCTGTGCTGCTAGGGTTTCTGGGTAGAAGGGCGGGGATGCCGGGGGGTTGGACAGAGACATGTTGGTCTGGGGGGAATGGGATGGGGAGATGGGGGGCTGACAACTGACCTGTGCTGCTAGGCAGGGTGGACAATAGGGTTTCTGGGTAGAGGGCCGGGGATGCCGGGGGGTTGGACAGAGACATGTTGGTCTGGGGGGAATGGGATGGGGAGATGGGGGGCTGACAACTGACCTGTGCTGCTAGGCAGGGTGGACAATAGGGTTTCTGGGTAGAGGGGCGGGGATGCCGGGGGGTTGGACAGAGACATGTTGGTCTGGGGGGAATGGGATGGGGAGATGGGTGGGTATAGGCCCACCTCATTTTGTTTCTCTTATACAATTTTATTATTGCAAAATTCTGTGTGGTCAATATGATACTTTTTTTTTTGAGTGGCATCCTATAAACTGTTTAAATTGACATTAATATTGTACCTGTAATATTGTACCAGCCAAAAAAGAAATATCCAATGTTTCTCAGACCAGTGGTTGAACAAGGACGTAGATCATTTACATCTAGCTGTTTTGACCCTGCCTCGTCAAGACAGAACGGAAGCTCAGTGTAAGTTTAAGGGGGTCACCTGAGTTAGGATGCCTCATGATAATCCTCAGACCAAACTATTTACGTAGAGAGTTTCCATCTATATTTTTTTCGTAGGTGTCTATTTACCACCACACATCAATGCTGGCACTAAGACCACACTCAACGAGCTGTATATGGCCATAAGCAAACAAGAAAATGAGGTCAACCTATACATGATTTATCCCTACCTACAGTACATATACACATATCTACCTCAATTACCTTGTACCCCTGCACATCGACTCAATACTGGTACACCAGTATATATATATAGTATATAGTATATAGTATAGTATATAACCAAGTTCTTGTTACTCGTTGTGTACTTATTCGTTGTGTTATTATTTTTAAATAATTAACTTTTTTTTCCTTCTCTGCATTGTTTGGCGAGGCCTGTAAGGAAGCGTTTCACTGTTAGTCTACACCTGTTGTTCACAAAGCACGAGACAAATAAAATGTGATTTGATTTGACTCCAGTAAGCGTCTGAATAGTCATCTCAGTATACAGCTCAATAAACACACTAGACGTTTTGTAGACGTTTTGTTACATTTCAGTCTTCTGTGATGCATATAAAGTGTAATATCGGGATGCAAACTCAAAATGTAATACATTTCAACTCTATATCTGACATGATACAGGTGCCTTCTTTTTTTAAAGCCCATGTGTGTACAGTGAACTAGATTTGTTAATGACTACCAAGAAACACTCTTTGTGTAAACCTGATATAGCCCACTGCAGTAAAAGTTTAACAACAGACATACATTGTTATGCTTCAGTGGTATGTGAAACTTTCAGACAATGTTGTTTGTATAAAACACTCCAGACTACAAAGCCCTGGGATTATTGACTACTTATGAGAGAGCGGATGTGAGACACATAGAAATATAATCACTCTAATTCTCTTTATACGGTGAGATGTTTGTCTTTTATACGGTGAGATGTTTGTCTTTATATGGTGAGATGTTCGTCTTTTATACGGTGAGATGTTTGTCTTTTATATGGTGAGATGTTTGTCTTTTATACGGTGAGATGTTTGTCTTTTATACGGTGAGATGTTTGTCTTTATACGGTGAGATGTTTGTCTTTTATACGGTGAGATGTTTGTCTTTATACGGTGAGATGTTTGTCTTTTATACGGTGAGATGTTTGTCTTTTATACGGTGAGATGTTTGTCTATATACTGTGAGATGTTTGTCTTTATACGGTGAGATGTTTGTCTTTATATGGTGAGATGTTTGTCTTTATATGGTGAGATGTTTGTCTTTTATATGGTGAGATGTTTGTCTTTATATGGTGAGATGTTTGTCTTTTATACGGTGAGATGTTTGTCTTTTATACGGTGAGATGTTTGTCTTTATACGGTGAGATGTTTGTCTTTATACGGTGAGATGTTTGTCTTTATATGGTGAGATGTTTGTCTTTATATGGTGAGATGTTTGTCTTTATATGGTGAGATGTTTGTCTTTTATATGGTGCGATGTTTGTCTTTTATACAGTGAGATGTTTGTCTTTTATATGGTGAGATGTTTGTCTTTTATACAGTGAGATGTTTGTCTTTTATACGGTGAGATGTTTGTCTTTTATACGGTGAGATGTTTGTCTTTTATACGGTGAGATGTTTGTCTTTTATATGGTGCGATGTTTGTCTTTTATACAGTGAGATGTTTGTCTTTTATATGGTGAGATGTTTGTCTTTTATACGGTGAGATGTTTGTCTTTTATATGGTGAGATGTTTGTCTTTTATACGGTGAGATGTTTGTCTTTTATATGGTGAGATGTTTGTCTTTTATATGGTGAGATGTTTGTCTTTTATACGGTGAGATGTTTGTCTTTATACAGTGAGATGTTTGTCTTTTATACGGTGAGATGTTTGTCTTTTATACGGTGAGATGTTTGTCTTTTATATGGTGCGATGTTTGTCTTTTATACAGTGAGATGTTTGTCTTAGTTTCTTTTTTAAGGAAATGTATTTGCCAAAATGCACACAAAAGGGGCGAAAATAAAGTTACTTGAATTGAACTAAGTAGATTTAAATAGAATTTAGGCTTGTAGAAATGAGAAAAATGTGTAGAATTTAGAAAGTATAGAGAGTTCTTGCTGTTCAAGGAAGCCTCCCCTCTACTAGATGAGTTAAACATGAAAACTGGAGACTCTCAGGACGTGTCCCACACGGCACCCTATTCCCTATATAGTGCACTACTTTTGACCAGGGGCAATATGGTAGTAGTACACTATATAGGGAATAGGGTGCCATTTGGGATGCAGGGCATGCAGGTTCAAAGTATCTATGTGTGTGTGTGTGTGTCTCTTCTCCTCTCAATGTGTCTGTGTGTGTGTCTCTTCTCCTCTCAATGTGTGTGTGTGTGTCTTCTCCTCCCAGTGTGTCTGTGTGTGTGTGTGTCTCTTCATTG
Organism: Oncorhynchus mykiss; assembly: GCF_057628025.1. NCBI lineage: Eukaryota > Metazoa > Chordata > Actinopteri > Salmoniformes > Salmonidae > Oncorhynchus > Oncorhynchus mykiss. The sequence goes on along the minus strand of NC_143051.1, from coordinate 8,081,665 downwards.
TAGTGGCCTGAACCGAGTGTGACCTCTCTGTATTGGAAATATTTAGTCCATTGTGACATTACAGGTTAACTGGCTGATGATCTGTCAAGGCACGGAACAGGAGTAGAAAAGACTAAAAGACTAAAAGTAGAGAAGTTAAATTTTCTCTTCTGTTTTTTCTCTCCCTTTTATCTTTCTATTGATCTACCCCTCTCTCTATCAGGCGTTGGAAGACAAAATTGTTTTCCAATAATTTCGTTATGAACAGAGACAGTATTTATCTTGTTCCATTCCACTGTTCCTACCAGCAAAATAAAGCTTGGAACCCCCCCCCCCAAAAAAAGCATTATATGATGTAATTTATATTATAATGTTCCTAAACTGTCCCTTTTTAAACCTTAAATTAAGATGAAATGACTTCACCTGTCAGTGAAGATCGAGCAACTTGCTATGGAACAGGCTGCAGTTGTTCATGTGTGGCGGACAGACAAGTTTAGGACGTGAGATGCTACTGACATTGAGCAGGTGGGGAGCGAGCGAGAGAGGATTGGAGGAGGAGGCTGGGATTGAAGAGCTGGGCATCTTGTTATGATAGACATTCTCTGAATTAGACCCACAGCTACAGAGGAGCGGCTTCTAGGGGGGGGGATTTGAATGTCTTTGAACTTCCCGAGAGTTGGCTTATTAATGTTGGACCAAAACTAGCTAGCTAATTAGCCAACGAGCCTGTGTGTGCACAGCGACACCAGCAATAAAAACAATAATTAAACCAACGTGAATAGGGTCATGTGACTTAAGGTTCTGAATAAAATAACTGTCAGAACTGTTTAAATAGGCCTACATTAATTGTTATAAAAAAAATACAAATAAATGTATATAAACTCTATCTAATAGAGTGACTGTTTACTAATGACTGTACGTAAACTAACTCTGTCTATATCTCCACTCTCTAACTGTCGCCTGACACTCCAGCAGCCGAACCGCGAGGGTGTACTAGGGCTAGCCTATTGTTAAGGGAATGTTTATCAATAATGACTAACTATGTAAACATTTCAATCAGGACTGACTAATCAGAATACTATTATATTACTGTATATGTATGAATTTTCTTTATAATCCTAGTGCTGAATATAATGTGTGTAAATATAATCAAGAATTAGAACAATGACTGTCTGTTCCTTGGTAGAAATTAATGAACTCATAGCCAGACTGGCTAGAATGCTTATCTACACAGACAGATCTTGGCTCTGTTCATAAATTATCTTAATAGGGGGAGACGATGTGGGAAAGCTTGAGAACCATACAGCCATTGTACTGGAGCGGAGATGAGACGGGCTAGTACTAAAACTAATGACGTCATTTTCAGTTTATAACCTGTGGCAAAATGTATCATGGGCAGTACTCTCGAGAATAAACTCTGCTGGTTGACTTTTAAGACTGGTCTCTGTCCATTTTATACAAATAAGAGTCATACAAATTCTTATGAATTGACAGAGTGTTTAATTTTAATTGGGTATTAAAACATAGAGGAATATAATTCCTGTAACACCTATATAGTGTGCCACTTCAGTAAAACAATCATATGCTGTTCTGGACTTTCTTTTATACAACGTACATTTTAATTGCTTGTTAGTAAATCAATAAATCAGTCTTCTTTTAAAACCGATTGAATGTGTTTTGACTATTCGTTAATTATTCAACAGCAGTCGACAAGGTTGTCCTTAGTCTGCTTTAATGTTGTGTCAAATGGACAATGGTTCGACAAGGTTGTCCTTAGTCTGCTTTAATGTTGTGTCAAATGGACAATGGTTCGACAACGTTGTCCTGGCACTTAGTCTGCTTTAATGTTGTGTCAAATGGACAATGGTTCGACAAGGTTGTCCTTAGTCTGCTTTAATGTTGTGTCAAATGGACAATGGTTCGACAAGGTTGTCCTTAGTCTGCTTTAATGTTGTGTCAAATGGACAATGGTTCGACAAGGTTGTCCTTAGTCTGCTTTAATGTTGTGTCAAATGGACAATGGGCCAATCCTATCCAACCTGGCATAATTTGATGGACAATGGGCCAATCCTATCCAACCTGGAATAATTTGATGGACAATGGGTCAATCCTATCCAATCTGGCATAATTTGATGGACAATGGGCTAATCCTTTCCAACCTGGCATAATTTGATGGACAATGGGCCAATCCTATCCAACCTGGCATAATTTGATGGGACAATGGGCCAATCCTATCCAACCTGGCATAATTTGATGGACAATGGGCCAATCCTATCCAACCTGGCATAATTTGATGGGACAATGGGCCAAACCAATTCAACCTGGCATAATTTGATGGGACAATGGGCCAAACCAATTCAACCTGGCATAATTTGATCCGGAATCTTTTCTTAATTTACAGACTAACTGATAAATAGGTTATGGACATGTTGCGCATATTTCTTTCTATTGTAAAGATTGTTCATTTCATCAAATCAAATTCAAATCAAATTTATTTATATAGCCCTTCGTACATCAGCTGATATCTCAAAGTGCTGTACAGAAACCCAGCCTAAAACCCCAAACAGCAAGCAATGCAGGTGTAGAAGGCACGGTGGCTAGGAAAAACTCCCTAGAAAGGCCAAAACCTAGGAAGAAACCTAGAGAGGAACCAGGCTATGTGGGGTGGCCAGTCCTCTTCTGGCTGTGCCGGGTGGAGATTATAACAGAACATGGCCAAGATGTTCAAATGTTCATAAATGACCAGCATGCATTTCATCTTCATACTATCGCATAGCAGTCTCTCTTTCCTTCATTCTTTCCTTGTCAAGTCATTATCTTAATGCCTACTTTTAAGTTTTTTTTAAAAATATGTTTTTAAGGAAAGAGAAGTATTTGCTCTTGTGTCTGACATGAGCTGGTGGCTTTGATTGACAGGTCATTTTACTGGGTTTTGCCTGTGGGAGTTGACTGGTTCTCTCTATAGGCCTGTATGTCCATTCAGAAAGTTCCCTAAAGTAGCCTGTCTGGAATCCATCTCTTTAATAAGAATCAAACGCTCTTGTCATGATTTAATCTGGTTAAAGGCTTGTTTACAGAAAGTCCATTATTTTTGTTCCCAATAATTAGGAAGAATGTTTTTTTAAATTGTTTATGACACTGTTCACATCAATTGCGAAATATCGTCCTACAACAAAACGTCTGTGATTTTTCTGGAACAGGCTTGTTTTTTTTGGGGCCTTTCCACATGTGAAAATAAGGTGTTGACAAATATAAATTGTTATCTGGGACACTTCTACTGACAAGTCTGTGGTTTTGTGGAGTGAATTAATGAATTAATTTTCTATGGCTGATTTCTACATTTGTAATGTATCAGTGCAGCTAAGTATCAATTTAGCAAATGTGATCACATCACAACAGAGCTAGGCTACACATTGCTCTCTCCATTCAAACTTCCAGTTCATTGACAACGCTGTAGCCTATTTTTTAGCAAGCAAGAAGATCAATCTGTGCATCTCTCCTCGAAATGCCTATTTTTTTTTTTAAAGCTCAAAATAAGTTTCAAACTTCACTGACTATACAAAACATTAAGAACACCTTCCTAATATTGAGTTGCCCTAAGTGGAGAGAGAGAGAGAGAGAGAGAGAGAGAGAGAGAGAGAGAGAGAGAGAGAGAGAGAGAGAGAGAGAGAGAGAGAGAGAGAGAGAGAGAGAGAGAGAGAGAGAGAGAGAGAGAGAGAGAGAGAGAGAGAGAGAGAGAGAGAGAGAGAGAGAGAGAGAGAGATGAAAAATGTGAGATTGAGAGAGCACAGTGAACATCTGTAAAAGCCATTCCTGTATAGTATGTAGCTATAAGGGTATGGAAAGAGGGGAATAAAGATCAATGTCCTGTGACAGAAGGTTGGTTCTGGTCCAAACCAGTCTGCTGCCTTTAACCTGATCCACATGTTCTGTTAGACCTGAACTGTACCCCAGAGAGGGGAGGGGGGAGAGTGAGAGACATAGAGAGGGGAGGAGGGAAAGAGAGAGAGAGAGAGAGGAGAGGGAGTAGGGAGAGTGAGATCGAGGCAGGGAGAGGGGGAGAGAGAAAGAAAAAGACAGACGGGACAAAGGGAGGAGAGAGTAGAAATAGAGCGATGGATAGGGAGAAGGGAGAGAGAGTAGAGAGAGGAGAAAGAGAGGAGAGAGATGGAGGAGAGAGAGAGAGAGGAGAGATTAGAAGGGACAGAGAGAGGAGAGCAATGGATAGGGAGAAGGGAGAGAGATGGCTGGATGGGGAGAAGAGAGAGATAAATAGAGACAGGGAGAGGGAGAGAAAGAGATGATGGGGAGAAGGGAGAGAGAGACAGGGAGAGGGAGAGAGAGAGATGAATGGGAAGAACGGAGAGAGAGATAGAGACAGGGAGAGGGAGCAGAAGTAGAGAGATGGAGAAGTTGGAATAGAGAGGTAGGTTGGAAAGTGTTGAAATGAAATGGTTCAGGGAACAGAACTGAAAACAGGAAAATACCTAAATGTTTCTAGGAACAGAATCAGAACCGGGAACGAAAGTGTTCTATACTATTTGGGAAAAGGACTGTTATTTTTAAATGGATGACAACCGGTTAATAATGTTCTTTTAGATTTTTTTCCAGTCTCACAACAAAAAAAATGCATAGGCAAAGCCCACACAGAAACTTCTTCCAGCGTCTGTTTGTCAGTGTGTAGCCTACCTGCTCCTCCCCCTCCGGAGCCTTGGTTACTGTTATCCCGGCTCGGGATAAGACCCAGATGCAGAACCAGGAGGCGGAGTGTTCAAATGTCAGATATTTATTATAACACAGGGGGCTGGCAAAGGGCAGGCAGTGATCCAGGTCAGAGTCAGGCAGGCTCAGGGTCAGGTCAGGACAGGACAGGCTCAGGGTCAGGACAGGACAGGCTCAGGGTCAGGTCAGGACAGGACAGAATCAGGGTCAGGACAGGACAGGCTCAGGGTGAGGACAGGACAAGACAGGCTCAGGGTCAGGACAGGACAGGCTCAGGGTCAGGACAGGAAAGTCTCAGGGTCAGGACAAGACGGGCTCAGGGTCAGGACGGGACAGACTCAGGGTCAGGACGGGACAGGCTCAGGGTCAGGACAGGACAGGCTCAGGGTCAGGACGGGACAGGCTCAGGGTCAGGACAGGCTCAGGGTCAGGACAGGCTCAGGGTCAAGACAGGTAGGCTCAGGGTCAGGACAGGTAGGCTCAGGAAGACTAGAAACAAAACTTGAGAACAGGAAACCGGGAAACAAGCTGGTACGACCTGACAAGACAAGACGGACTGGCAACAGACAAATAGAAAACACAGGTATAAATACACAGGAGATAATGGGGAAAAGTGGGAGGAACAAGCACAAAACAGGTGAAACAGATCAGGGTGTGACATTACCTCCCCTTCTAAGTGCATCACCTGGTGTCCTACCTGGGCGCATACCTGGTTGACTGGGGTGCCGGCGGCTGAACTCAGCGATGAGGCCTGGGTCCAGGATGTTCCTAGCGGGGACCCATCACTTCTCCTCCAGGACCCTCCCTGCCCCGAGGTCGAACACTCAGGATGCGCCTCACCGTGTACGCCGGATGGCCGTCGATGAGTCGGGGGTGAGAGGTGTGAGACAGTGGTTTAATCCTAGACACATGAAAAGGAGGATGTATACGGAGTGTGAGGGACAACAGAAGACAAACAGTAGAGGATTTTAGAGATAGGAAAATGGCCGATAAAACAGAGGGAAAGTTTACGGGACTCCACCCAGGGGGCAGATCCCGGGTGGAAAGCCATACCTTCTGCCCGAAACAATAACGGGGAGCAGGGGTCCGGTGGTGGTCCGCCTGTCACCGATACCTGGAGGTGGTCTTAAGAAGAGTGGACCGGGCTCTCGTCCAGGTACGGCGACAGCGGCGGATGAACATCTGGGCAGAGGCTGACTTCTTCCTCTTGCACAAGGAAGAGCAGGGGCTGATATCCCAAGGAACACTCAAAGGGTGAGAGGCCAGTGGCCGAGCGGGGAAGGGTGTTGCGGGCATATTCCATCCACACCAGTTGCTGGCTCCAGGTAGTGGGGTTGGCGAAGATGAGGCAACGAAGAGCTGTCTCCAGGTCCTGATTGGCTTGCTCCAACTGGTTGTTAGACTGGGGATGAAAACCAGAGAACAGGCTGGATAACATGCTGCACCCTGAGCTGGGCGTCTCCTTGGTAACATAGGAAGGAGAATAAAATGGGCGGCTTTGTAAAATCTATCCACTACCGTTAGGATGGTGGTGTTGCCATCTGACGGAGGGAGACCAGTGACGAAGTCCAGGGGTATATGGGACCAGGGGCGATGAGGAAATGGCAGTGGTTGAGTCTTATTCTTCGCACACACAGTGCAGGCGGCGATGAACACGGAGGCAACAGGAACCATGGCGGGCCACCAAAAATGTTGTCGAATGAAATCCAGGGTCTGATGCAAGGATGGCAGGGAATTCTAGAGGGATGTTCCCATTCCAAGACCAGGACTCTCTTTACTACAGCCGCTGACAGGAGGTAGGGAGGATGATCTCGGGGTCAGACGGTGTAGCAGCAGGGCTATACAGGCGTAAGAGCGCGTCACATTCTTGTTCCCAGGGCGGTAGGAGATATTAAAATGAGTAAATAACAGGGCCCATCGAGCCTGCCTTGAGTTGAGGTGCTTGACGGGTGTGGAGATTTTCCAGGTTCTTAAGGTCCACACTAAGAATGGATGTTACGCCCCCCTCTAATCAGTGCCTCATCTCCTCCAACGCCATCTTAATTTATGCCCCTCCAATTGCTCTGAATGTCCTTGTAACAGATGACATTCATATTCTGACTGAAACTCACTTAGATAATACCTTTGATGATACAGTGGTAGCAATACATGGTTATAACATCTACAAAAAAGATAGAGGGACTGTGTTTCGCTATATTTCACTTGTGATTTCATGAATATAAATATTTTCTAGTAAGATTATTTGGACCGTTGCGCTATGCTATTTAGTTGATGACAATTATCCCGGATCGGGGGGGGGGGGGGGGGGGGTCCAAGAGGTTAATTAATTCTTACTTATATTTGTGTTTGTTGGGTATATGTTGTGTCATGACATTGGCCTGTGGGTAAGGTTTATGACCTCCCCCCATAAATACCTTTCTCCCTTCCCTCTCTATCTTGATTCTACTGAAGGACTCCTCAATAGCCTTTGTTAAACATAGAGATTCTGGGAACATCAAACGGTGGGGGGAAAGGAACCATATTTCTTAACTTAATGAATATGATGTCAGTTCAGTTGTCATCTGAGACATCATGACTGATGACAGGACGACATCAACTGTATCTGGGAAAATCTACACATTCTAGTTATCAGATTCACATGGAATTGTTGTGCAATTTAAATGTTTAAATATGAAACTATTTGTGAAAAGATTAAATGTAATTTTAGCTTCCAAATGAGAGAATTGGGTTTTCATAAGGTTAGAGCTCTGCTCAATCATTGGCCCGCCCCTGTGAAGAGACATGGGTTATAAACTATGAAACACACCCTTTAGCAGCGGCCGCTGTAAACGTGGGCTAGGAATGGACGGATGACGTATAAAGACACAACACAATGACGTTACTACAACGTAGCCAATTTACCACCAGAGACATTCTTTCAAGGACTGTGTTGGCCAACACGGCCAGCCTCTACGACCAACCTACCGGAGCGCAGCTCAGAGTAAATATATTTTTTGCATTTTCCTTTTCCAAATGGGCGGTAATTTAGAATGATTAAGATACTGTATTTACGATAGCATGGCTTCTCCCTTTGTTCCTCAGTCTTCCCGCTCTTTCACTCAAACCCAACCCCCTTTCCTTTGTGTAACCAGCCGTTATGTCGGCTCCATCCACCAGGGACATTTTCTGTATGACATAATTTGCATTCTGTGTATATGTAATTCTGTGTGATTCGTTAGGTATTTAGTAAATAAATAATTAAACCCAATTTGTATTGCTTAGATTTGTTAGCCAGGGTTCGTGAAGATAACCGAGAATTTCCAACTTTCAGATGAGACTGAAAAAAGGTGACGATTAATATTGACTGCTATTGATGTAAAATATTACTAGGTCTTTAAGAATTTATTCAGAATATAACAGCTCTATAAATATTATTTTGTGGTGCCCGACTCTCTAGTTAATTACATTTACATGATTAGCTCTATCAAGTGATATTAATTACAGAGAAATGATTTTATAGAATAGCATGTCATATCACTTAACCTCTTAGAGCTCTAGGGGCGCTATTTCATTTTTGGATAAAAAACGTTCCCGTTTTAAGCGCGATATTTTGTCACGAAAAGATGCTCGACTATGCATATTCTTGACAGTTTTGGAAAGAAAACACTCTGAAGTTTCAGAATCTGCAAAGATTTTGTCTGTAAGTGCCCCAGAACTCATTCTACAGGCGAAACCAAGATGATGCATCACCCAGGAATTAGCAGAATTTCTGAAGCTCTGTTTTCCATTCTCTCCTTATATGGCTGTGATTGCGCAACGAATGAGCCTACACTTTCTGTCGTTCGCCCAAGGTCTTAGCAGCATTGTGACGTATTTGTAGGCATATCATTGGAAGATTGACCATAAGAGACTACATTTTCCAAGTGTCCGCCTGGTGTCCTGCGTCGAATTCGGTGCGCAATTGCCAGCTGCTTCCACTTTACCATTTGATTCAGGGGAGAAAGCATGTGTCCAAGAACGATGTATCAATGAAGAGATATGTGAAAAACACCTTGATGATTGATTCTAAACAACGTTTGCCATGTTTTCAGTCGATATTATGGAGTTAATTTGGAAAAAAGTTTGCGTTTTGAGGACTGAATTTATGGATTTTTTTTGGTAGCCAAATGTGATGTATAAAACGGAGCTATTTCTAATACACAAGGAATCTTTTTGGAAAAACTGAGCATCTGCTATCTAACTGAGAGTATCCTCATTGAAAACATCAGAAGTTCTTCAAAGGTAAATGATTTTATTTGAAGGCTTTTATGTTTTTGTTAATGTTGCGTGCTGGATGCTAACGCTAATGCTAACGCTAAATGCTAACGCGAAATGCTAACTCTAGCTAGCTACTTTTACACAAATTATTGTTTTCCTATGGTTGAGAAGCATATTTTGAAAATCTGAGATGACAGTGTTGTTTACAAAAGGCTAAGCTTGAGAGATGGCATATTTATTTCATATTTATTTTCATAAATAGTTAACGTTGTGTTATGCTAATGAGCTTGCTGATAGATTTACACAATCCTGGATACAGGGGTTTTTTCATAGCTAAACGTGACGCAGAAAACGGAGCGATTTGTCCTAAACAAATAATCTTTCAGGAAAAACTGAACATTTGCTATCTGAGAGTCTCCTCATTGAAAACATCTGAAGTTCTTCAAAGGTAAATGATTTTTTTGAATGCTTTTCTGTTTTTTTGTGTAAATGTTGCCAGCTGAATGCTAATGCTAAATGCTACGTTAGCCATCAATACTGTTACACAAATGCTTGTTTTGCAATGGTTGAGAAGCATATTTTGAAAATCTGAGATGACAGTGTTGTTAACAAAAGGCTAAGCTTGAGAGCTAGCATATTTATTTCATTTCATTTGCGATTTTCATGAATAGTTAACGTTGCGTTATGGTAATGAGCTTGAGTCTGTATTCACGAACCCGGATCCGGGATGGGGAGATCAGAAAGGTTAATCCGGCATAGTCAAAGACACGACAGTTGTGTGTATTGTTAGATATTACTTGTTAGATAGTACTGCACTGTTGGAGCTAGAAACACAAGCATTTCGCTACACACGCAATAACATCTGCTAATCACATGCACGTGACCATTACAATTTGATTTGATTTGATGTAGGCTATGCGTCCTGTAGGATGAATCATGAAAGGAGCTTGGCTATGTTTCATTCAGTTAAATTCAGTTGAATTAATTCTGTTCATTCAGTTGAATTCAGTTCAGTTCATTCAGTTGAATTAATTGCATTCAGTTGAATTAATTCAGTTCATTCAGTTGAATTCAGTTCATTCATTCATTTAAAATTAGAGGAAATGCAAAACCTGCACCTGTCGTCATTCTTCTCACTGCTGACCCTGCAAGACACCGTTGTTTCTATCTGATTGAAGCGATGAAGGCAAGACGAGCTTATTTTAGGAAACTTTCTGAATGGACATAGAAAATTTGGTGAACTCAAACACGCACACCAACCCACCTAAAAATTACCCATAATTCAAAGCCCCCTCCACCGCATCTCCCTCAGACACGTAAGCAAATAACATTTGTCCTTCCCTAAAAACATATTGAAAACCTTTCCTTAGCTTCAAATCCTTTCTGTAGGATATAAATATAATAGTCTGGATTATTGGAAAATGCTACATCATATAAAATGACGAGGAACATTTTAAGGGGGGAAATACACTGAGTTGACCAAACATGAAATAATAATATGTTAATTCATATTGAATTTCACCCTTTTTTTGCCCTAAGAACAGCCAGAGGTCATCGGGGCATTCACAAAACAATAAGGACACATGCTCTTTCAAAGAACGACTAGGTGACAGACTGACTAGGTGACAAAGAAAGACTAGGTGACAGACTGACTAGGTGACATAGACCGACTAGGTGACATAGACCGACTAGGTGACAAAGAACGACTAGGTGACAAAGACTGACTAGGTGACATAGACCGACTTGGTGACATAGACCGACTAGGTGAAAAGCTATGATCCCTTATTGATGTCGCTTGTTAAATCCACTTCAAATCAGTGTAGATGAAGAGGGGGGGGAAAGTTTAAAGAAGGATGAGAGCGCACCGTTTTGAATGTGTCAAGAACTGCAATGCAACTGGGTTTTTCACCCTCAATAGTTTCCCGTGTGTATCGGTCCACCACCCAAAAGACATCCAGCCAACTTGACACAACTGTGGGAAGTTTTGGAGTCGACGTGGAATGTTTTCGACACCCGGAAGAGTCCATTCCCCGAACCAACTGTGGGAAGCTTTGGAGTCGACATGGAATGTTTTCGACACCCGGAAGAGTCCATTCCCCCGAACCAACTGTGGGAAGCTTTGGAGTCGACGTGGAATGTTTTCGACACCCGGAAGAGTCCATTCCCCAAACCATTGAGGCTGTTCTGGCTGCAAAAGGGGGCAGGTTGCAACTCAATATTAGGATGGTGTTCCTAATGTTTTTTACACTCAGTGTACACAAGGTTAGGTCTGTAGGTGCAGAATGTGTTCACACATTCAAACAGGAGTGTTAGGAGTGGAAGCACAGAAGAGTTGTCCTTGACTTCGAGGACTTCTGTGAGTAACAGCACTGTCAGCACTTACACTTTAACTAACCTCCCTTGCCACGCTGTGCGTGTGCGTGTGTGTGTAAAGACACTGCAGGGGAACTGTAGAGGGAATAACTCTGTCTGAACTTTAGGGCACTTAAGCAGGGCTGTTGTTGGGTAGAGGACACATCCAACTCCCACTCCAGAACATTCTGCAACACGTCTGTAATGTGCAGGAAATGCAAATTGTAGTGTATTTAAAACTTTTAAAGGATTCTGAAGTTCCCAAATTCCACTTTACGTCACGTTCTGACCTTAGTTCCTTTGTTTTGTCTTTGTTTTTGTATGGTCAGGGCGTGAGTTGGGGTGGGCAGTCTATGTTTGTTTTTCTATGTTGGTTTTTGTGTTCGGCCTAGTATCGTTCTCAATCAGAGGCAGGTGTCCTTAGAAGTCTCTGATTGAGAATCATGGGGCAACAATATTACCAAACAAAGCAAGACATTTATTGGTCCAGGACAACAATACGACAAACAAAGCAAGACATTTATTGGTCCAAGACAACACTACAACAAACAAAGCAAGACATTTATTGGTCCAGGACAACAATACGACAAACAAAGCAAGACATTTATTGGTCCAGGACAACACTACAACAAACAAAGCAAGACATTTATTGGTCCAGGACAACAATACGACAAACAAAGCAAGACATTTATTGGTCCAGGACAACAATACTACAAACAAAGCAAGACATTTATTGGTCCAGGACAACAATACGACAAACAAAGCAAGACATTTATTGGTCCAGGACAACAATACAACAAACAAAGCAAGACATTTATTGGTCCAGGACAACAATACGACAAACAAAGCAAGACATTTATTGGTCCAGGACAACAATACAACAAACAAAGCAAGACATTTATTGGTCCAGGACAACAATACGACAAACAAAGCAAGACATTTATTGGTCCAGGACAACAATACAACAAACAAAGCAAGACATTTATTGGTCCAGGACAACAATACGACAAACAAAGCAAGACATTTATTGGTCCAGGACAACAATACGACAAACAAAGCAAGACATTTATTGGTCCAGGACAACAATACGACAAACAAAGCAAGACATTTATTGGTCCAGGACAACAATATTACCAAACAAAGCAAGACATTTATTGGTCCAGGACAACAATACGACAAACAAAGCAAGACATTTATTGGTCCAGGACAACAATACGACAAACAAAGCAAGACATTTATTGGTCCAGGACAACAATACGACAAACAAAGCAAGACATTTATTGGTCCAGGACAACAATACGACAAACAAAGCAAGACATTTATTGGTCCAGGACAACAATATTACCAAACAAAGCAAGACATTTATTGGTCCAGGACAACAATACGACAAACAAAGCAAGACATTTATTGGTCCAGGACAACAATATTACCAAACAAAGCAAGACATTTATTGGTCCAAGACAACACTACAACAAACAAAGCAAGACATTTATTGGTCCAGGACAACAATACGACAAACAAAGCAAGACATTTATTGGTCCAGGACAACACTACAACAAACAAAGCAAGACATTTATTGGTCCAGGACAACAATACGACAAACAAAGCAAGACATTTATTGGTCCAGGACAACAATACGACAAACAAAGCAAGACATTTATTGGTCCAGGACAACAATACGACAAACAAAGCAAGACATTTATTGGTCCAGGACAACAATACGACAAACAAAGCAAGACATTTATTGGTCCAGTCTATGTCCATAGTCTATAACAAGTCTATGTCCATAGTCTATAACAAGTCTATGTCCATAGTCTATAACAAGTCTATGTCCATAGTCTATAACAAGTCTATGTCCATAGTCTATAACAAGTCTATGTCCATAGTCTATAACAAGTCTATGTCCATAGTCTATAACAAGTCTATGTCCATAGTCTATAACAAGTCTATGGAAGTAGCACATCACTCTATGATGTATCTACTTGCTACTTCATAATCTCCCTCCTCCTTCTCTGCAACTGCCAGACAAGAGTTAAGCCACACAGGTCAATGCATGCCGACTCCGTGTAACGTGTCTGTTACAGGATGTTGACATTGGAAACACGAAAGTAGACAGTTATCTGTCCAGGCCTGGTGCTGGAAACACCCATTCAGCCTGAGACGGGGCTGCGTTTCAAATGGCACACTATTCCCTAGTTTAGAGCCACAGTCAAAAGTAAGTAGTGCATTATATAGGGAACAAAGTGCCTTTTGGGACACAGACTCAAAACATAATGCAGGATTTATAATTAGTGTGGATGACATCATATCCTAGCCTAGTGCATCAACAGTGTGCGTGTGTGTGTGTGTGTGTGTGTGTGTGTGTGTGTGTGTGTGTGTGTGTGTGTGTGTGTGTGTGTGTGTGTGTGTGTGTGTGTGTGTGTGTGTGTGTGTGTGTGTGTGTGTGTGTGTGTGTTGAGCGATTAACCAGGCTTTTTTTTTCTGGATATGAAACAACTAATTGACATTCAGTACCAGTCAGAGGTTTGGACACACCTACTCATGCTCAGATTCTTCAAATAGCCACCCTTTGCCTTGATCGACAGCTTTGCACACTCTTGGCATTCTCTCAATCAGATTCACCTGGAATACTTTTCCAACAGTCTTGAAGGAGTTCCCACATATGCTGAGCACTTGTTGGCTGATTTTCCTTCATTCTGCGGTCCAACTCAGCCCAAACCATTTCAATTGGGTTGAGGCCAGGTGATTGTGGAGACCAGGTCATCTGGTGCTGCACTCCATCACTCTCCTTCTTGGTCAAATAGCCCTTACACAGCTCCCGAGTGGCGCAGCAGTCTAAGGCACTGCATCTCAGCGCAAGAGGCGTCACCACAGTCCCTGGTTCGAATCCAGGCTGTATCACATCCAACCATGTTTGGGAGTCCCATAGGAAGGTGCACAACTGGCCCAGCATCGTCCGGGTTTGGCCTGGGTAGGCCGTCATTGTAAATTAGAATATTTTCTTAACTGACTTTATTTATTTAACCTTAAATAAAGGTTTAATATATAAAATAAACATCTCAATTGGGTTTCAGATTGGGTGATTGTGGAGGCCAGGTCATCTGATGCAGCTCTCCTTCTTGGTCGAATAGTCCTTACACAGCCTGGAGGTGTGTTGGGTCATTGTCCTGTTGAAAAACAAATGACAGTCCCACTAAGCCCAAACCAGATGGGATGGTGTATCGCTGCAGAATGCTGTGGTAGCCATGCTGGTTAACCTGTGGAGTGTAGGGGGCAGCATTTAGATGTTTGGATGAAAAAGGTACCCAACTGAAACTGCCTATTTCTCAGGCCCAGAATCTAGAATATGCATATAATTGTCAGATTAGGATAGAAAACACTCTACAGCTTCCAAAACTGTCAAAATATTGTCTGTGGGTATAACATAACTGATATTGCAGGCGAAAACCTGAGGAAAATCCAACCAGGAAGTGCCTAAGAGAAACGAATCTCCCTGTTCCATTGCATGCCTTCCCTCCATTTAAAGGGACATCAACCAGAGTCCTTTTCCTATGGCTTGCACATGGTGTGAACAGTCTTTAGACATAGTTTGAGACTTTTATTCTGAAAAATTAGCGAGAACAATCACATTGTGTCAGTGGATGGCTGGGTGCCAGCAGAGTTTTGCATGCGCAACAGCTTGGAGCAGACATTTTCTCTCTCTCTCCTATTGAAAAAGCTACGGTCCGGTTGAAATATTATCGATTATTTATTGTAAAAACAACCTGAGGATTGATTATGAAAAACATTTGACATGTTTCTACGAACTTTACGGATACAATTTGGAATTGTCATCTGCCCGTCATGACCTGCACAAGCCTGTGAATATCTGAACAAAACGCGCCAATCAAATGGAGGTTTTTGAATATAAAAATAATCTTTATCGAACAAAAGGAACATTTATTGTGTAACTGGGAGTCTCGTGAGTGCAAACATCCGAAGATCATCAAAGGTAAGTGATTCATTTTATTGCTTTTCGTGACCAATCTACTTTGCTGCTAGCTATTTGTAATGTTTTGTCTTCTGAGAGAGATGTCCTAACATAAATGCTTGGATAGCTTTTGCTGTAAAGCTTTTTTGAAATCTGACACGCCAGGTGGATTAACCTGTAGTGACGCCCAGCCCGTGAACGGGACCGTTATCATCACCTGACACTAATTAGCATAACGCAACGGACATAAATCTTCCTAGAAAATATTCCTATTCATGAAAATCACAAGTGAAATATATTGGAACACAGCTTAGCCTTTTGTTAATCACCCTGTCATCTCAGATTTTCAAAATATGCTTTACAGCCAACGCTAGACAAGCATTTGTGTAAGTTTATCATCATAGCCATAGTCAAGCATTATGCCTTGCTAGCAGCAGGCAAACTTGTTACGGAAATCAGAAAAGCGATCAAATTAAATAGTTTACCTTTGATGAACTTCCGATGTTTTCACTCACGAGACTCCCAGGTAGACAGCCAAAGTTAATTTTTTCCCAAATATTATTTTTGTAGGCGAAGTAGCTCCATTTGTTCTTCACGTTTGGCTGAGAAATCACCTGGAAATTGCGGTCACCACAACGCAGAAAAATATTCCAAATTAGCTCCATAATATCGACAGAAACATGGCAAATGTTGTTTAGAATCCATCCTCAAGGTGTTTTTCTGATATCTATTCGATAATATATCAATTCCTTTTTCTCTAGGACCGATTGGAGTAAGCTGGATGGATGGGTGCGCCAAGAAGTTAAACGTGCCTTGAATTCTAAATAAATCACTGACAGTGTCACCAGCAAAGCACCATCACACCTCCTCCTCCATGCTTCACAGTGGGAACCACACATGTGGAGATCATCTGTTCACCTACTCTGTCTCACAAAGACACAGCGGTTGGAACCAAACATCTCAAATTTGAACTCATCAGACCAAAGGACAGATTTTCACTGGTCTAATGTCCATTGCTCCTGTTTCTTGGCCCAAGCAAGTCTCTTGTTCTTATTGGTGTTCTTTAGCAGTGGTTTCTTTGCAGCAATTCAACCATGAAGGCCTGATTCACCCAGTCTCCTCTGAACATTTGATGTTGAGATGTGTCTGTTACTTGAACTCTGTGAAGCATTTATTTGGTCTGCAATTTCTGAGGCTGGTGACTCTAATGAACGTATCCTCTATATTAGAGGTAACGCTGGGTCCTCCGTCCCTGTGGCGGTCCTCAACATGGACAGGTAACTCTAATGAACGTATCCTCTGCATTAGAGGTAACGCTGGGTCCTCCGTCCCTGTGGCGGTCCTCATGAGAGACAGGTAACTCTAATGAACGTATCCTCTGCATTAGAGATAACGCTGGGTCCTCCGTCCCTGTGGCGGTCCTCATGAGAGACAGGTAACTCTAATGAACGTATCCTCTGCATTAGAGGTAACGCTGGGTCCTCCGTCCCTGTGGTGGTCCTCATGAGAGACAGGTAACTCTAATGAACGTATCCTCTATATTAGAGGTAACGCTGGGTCCTCCGTCCCTGTGGTGGTCCTCATGAGAGACAGGTAACTCTAATGAACGTATCCTCTATATTAGAGGTAACGCTGGGTCCTCCGTCCCTGTGGCGGTCCTCATGAGAGACAGGTAACTCCAATGAACGTATCCTCTGCATTAGAGGTAACGCTGGGTCCTCCGTCCCTGTGGCGGTCCTCATGAGGGACAGTTTCATCATAGAGCTTGATGGGTTTTGCGTTTGCAAAAGGTTCTTGAAATGTTCCAGATTGACTGACCTTTATGTCTTAAAGTAACAATGGACTGTCATTTCTCTTCGCTTATTTCAGCTGTTCTTGCATAACATGGACTTGGTCTTTTAGCAAATAGGACTATCTTCTGTATACCACAGCCCTACCTTGTCACAACACAACTGATTGGCTCGAACGCATTAAGAAGGAAAGAAATTAGACAAATGAACTTTTAACAAGGCACACCTGTTAATTGAAATGCATTCCAGGTGACTACCTCATGAAGCTGGTTGAGAGAATGCCAAGAGTGTGCAAAGCTGTCATCAAGGCAAAGGGTGGTTACTTTGAAGAATCTCAAATATAAAATATATTTTTTAGCACTTTTTTGGTTACTTCATGATTCCATATATGATGTCTTCACTATTATTCTACAATGTAGAAAATACTAAAACAAAAAAGGAAAACCCTGGAATGAGTAGGTGTGTCCAGTTTTGACTGGTAGTGTATATACACAGCTCAAAAAATAAAGGGAACACTAAAATAACACATCCTAGATCTGATTGAATGAAATATTCTTATTATATTATATTTCTTTACATAGTTGAATGTGCTGACAACAAAATCGCACAAAAATTATCAATGGAAATCAAATTTATCAACCCATGGAGGTCTGGATTTGGAGTCACACAGAGAGAGAACGAAAGCGAGAGAGAGAGGAAGCGAGAAGAGAGGACCCATCGAGATAGAGAGAGAACAAAAGAGAGAGAGAGAGAGGAAGCGAGAAGAGAGGACCCATCGAGATAGAGAAAGCGAGAGACCACACATGCAGAGATCATCTGTTCACCTGTTTCTAAAACTAAAAGCATTGTATTTGTGACAAAACTTTTACTAAACCCTAAATCTTGTAATAAATAGTGTGTAAATTGAGCAAGTTGAGATGACTAAACTGCTTGGAGTAGCCCTAGACTGTTAACTGTCATGGTGAAAAAATATTGATACAACAGTAGCTAAAATGGGGAGAAGTCTATCTATGATAAAGCACTGCTCTACCTTCTTAACAACACTATCAACAAGGCAGGTCCTACAGGCCCTGGTTTCTGCCTTCATAACAACACTATCAACAAGGCAGGTCCTACAGGCCCTAGTTTCTACCTTTTTAACAACACTATCAACAAGGCAGGTCCTACAGGCCCTGGTTTCTGCCTTCATAACAACACTATCAACAAGGCAGGTCCTACAGGCCCTAGTTTCTACCTTCATAACAACACTATCAACAAGGCAGGTCCAACAGGCCCTAGTTTCTACCTTTTTAACAACACTATCAACAAGGCAGGTCCTACAGGCCCTAGTTTCTACTTTCTTAACAACACTATCAACAAGGCAGGTCCTACAGGCCCTAGTTTCTACCTTTTTAACAACACTATCAACAAGGCAGGTCCTACAGGCCCTGGTTTCTGCCTTCATAACAACACTATCAACAAGGCAGGTCCTACAGGCCCTAGTTTCTACCTTCTTAACAGCACTATCAACAAGGCAGGTCCTACAGGCCCTAGTTTCTACCTTCTTAACAACACTATCAACAAGGCAGGTCCTACAGGCCCTGGTTTCTGCCTTCATAACAACACTATCAACAAGGCAGGTCCTACAGGCCCTAGTTTCTACCTTTTTAACAACACTATCAACAAGGCAGGTCCTACAGGCCCTAGTTTCTACCTTCTTAACAACACTATCAACAAGGCAGGTCCTACAGGCCCTGGTTTCTGCCTTAATAACAACACTATCAACAAGGCAGGTCCTACAGGCCCTAGTTTCTACCTTTTTAACAACACTATCAACAAGGCAGGTCCTACAGGCCCTGGTTTCTGCCTTCATAACAGCACTATCAACAAGGCAGGTCCTACAGGCCCTAGTTTCTACCTTCTTAACAACACTATCAACAAGGCAGGTCCAACAGGCCCTAGTTTCTACATTCTTATCAACACTATCAACAAGGCAGGTCCTACAGGCCCTGGTTTCTGCCTTCATAACAACACTATCAACAAGGAATGTCCTACCGGCCCTAGTTTCTACCTTTTTAACAACACTATCAACAAGGCAGGTCCTACATGCCCTAGTTTCTACCTTCTTAACAACACTATCAACAAGGCAGGTCCAACAGGCCCTAGTTTCTACATTCTTAACAACACTATCAACAAGGCAGGTCCTACAGGCCCTGGTTTCTGCCTTCATAACAACACTAATAACAAGGCAGGTCCTACAGGCCCTAGTTTCTACCTTCTTAACAGCACAATCAACGAGGCAGATCCTACAGGCCCTAGTTCCTCTGCATTGGAGGTAACGCTGGGTCCTCCGTCCCTGTGGCGGTCCTCATGAGAGACAGGTAACTCTAATGAACGTATCCTCTGCAGCAGAGGTAACTCTGGGTCTTCCTTTCCATCATAGCGCTTGATGGTTTTTGCGACTGCACTTGAATAAACTTTCAAAGTTCTTGAAATTTTCCGGATTGACTGACCTTCATGTCTTAAAGTAATGACGGACTGTCATTTCTCTTTGCTACTTTGAGCTGTTCTTACCATAATATTACCGAATAGGGCTATCTTCTGTATACCACCACTACCTTGTCACAACACAATTGATTAGCTCAAAGAAGGAAAGAAATTCCACAAAGTAACTTTTAACAAGGCACACATATGAATTGAAATGCATTCCAGGTGACTACCTCATGAAGCTGGTTGAGAAAATGCCAAGTGTGTGCAAAGCTGTCATCAAGGCAAAGGCAAATATAAAATATACTTTGATTTGTTTAACACTTTTTTGGTTACTACATGATTCCATATGTGATATTTCATAGTTGTAATGTCTTCACTATTATTCTACAATGTAGAAAATTGTAAAAACAAAGAAAAACCCTTGAATGAGTAGTTGTGTCCAAACTGTTGACTGATACTGTACGTCAGTTCAAGGACTTGAATTCCATTTAGTGTGTTTTTTTTCTCCATTTCTCTAGAGAGAAATCAAATCACCAGAGAAATCAAGTCAAGGACTATGTGGGACGCTGGGCTGACGGGAGTTGAGGTTTTCACTAAGCAAATATGTTCAGCACAGAAAATGTTTATTTAACTACAATGTCCATAATCCATTTCGCCTGTTTTTTCCGTCTGAGACAGATATGGATACACTTTTACGCCTGCTATGTTAGATTAGATACACACAGACCACATAGACCGCATGAGAGAGGAATGTACACAACACAAAGAGACAAGAGAGATACAGTTTGTGAAAGTATGCCTTATCTACTTTGCTAGCTAAATGTAGTAATTAATACATTTCCTTAAATGACAATTCTGTGAACTGTCTCGTGCAAGTTTTAAATGTACACAATACCTGTTAGCAAAGATGTCAGCTAGATATGACATGTAGTCTACTTTGATGCCAGTTAGCATTTTCAAATCTGAGAGTAATTTTTTAAGCCTTTATTTAACTTGGCAAATCAGGTAAGAACAAATTCTTATTTACAATGACGGTCTACCCTGGCCAAACTCAAATGACACTGGGCGAATTGTGCACCGCCCCATGGGACTCCCAATGACGGCGAGATACAGTCTGGTTTTGAACCACCTCTTACACGAACCACCTCTTACACCTCTTACACTGATGCAGTGCCTTAGATCACTCAGGAGTCAAGTAGAACAAAAAGAGCCAAACATATTGATAAGTCACCTTGTCCAAGAAAGATTTACATCATGGTGAAAGATTTTCTCTTCCAAGATGGTGTAGCAGTCAGACAGACGTCTTTGTCTTTGTCCAGTCGTGTCCCTTGTATATATCTTTTTATATATTTTTCTTCGCATATCTTTTTAAAATATTTTCCTAAACCTCAACTTCTAAACACTCTCCTGCAACCCGCCTCACCCAATGTGCCGTAAAGTTTTTTGAAATCTAACACAGCGGTTGCATTAAGGAGAAGCGTATCTATATTTCCATGGCTAACAATTGTATTTTCATTGACATTTATAATGAGTGTTTCTGTAAAATGATGGGGCTCTCTGCAAAATCACCGGATGTTTTTGGAACTAGTGAACGTAACGCGCCAAAGTATACTATAAATATATAAAAAATGTATCGAAAAAAACGTATATGTATTGTGTAACATTAAGTCCTATGAGTGTCATCTGATGAAGATCATCAAAGGTTAGTGATTAATTTTATCTCTATTTGTGCTTTTTGTGACATCCTCTCTTTGGCTGGAAAAATGGCTGTGTTTTTCTGTGGCTTGGCTCTGACCTAACATAATCGTTTGTGGTGCTTTCGCTGTAAAGGCTACTTGAAATCGGACACTTCGGTGGGATTAACAACAAGATTACCTTCTAAAATGGTATAAAATACATCTATGTTTGAGGAATTTGAATTATGAGATTACTGTTGTTTGAATTTGGCGCTCTGGC
This sequence comes from Oncorhynchus mykiss, assembly GCF_057628025.1. NCBI lineage: Eukaryota > Metazoa > Chordata > Actinopteri > Salmoniformes > Salmonidae > Oncorhynchus > Oncorhynchus mykiss. The sequence continues at coordinate 8,060,191 of NC_143051.1, read as the reverse complement.
TGTTGTCATATCAATCCCGTTAACGGGATTGCAGCCCTAAGACTTTTTTAACCAACCATGTTGTTCCACCTCCTACATATGCGATGACATCACCTGGTTTAAATGTCTCAAGAGACTATATCTCTCTCATCATTACTCAATGCTTAGGTTTACCTCCAATGTACTCACATCCTACCTTACCTTTGTCTGTGCACTATGCCTTGAATCTATGCTATCGTGCCCAAAAACCTGCTCCTTTTACTCTCTGTTCTGAATGTGCTAGACGGCTAGTTTGTATAGCCTTTAGCCATACCCTTATCCTACTTCTCCTCTGGTGATGTAGAGGTTAATCCAGGTCCTGCAGTGCCTAGCTCCACTCCCACTCCCCAGGTGCTCTCATTTGTTGACTTCTGTAAGTGTAAAAGCCTCGGTTTCATGCATGTTAACATTAGAAGCCTACCCCCTAGGTTTGTTTTACTCACTGCTTTAGCACACTCTGCCACCCCGGATGTCTTAGCCGTGTCTGAATCCTGGCTTAGGAAAACCACCAAAAACCCTGAAATCTCCATCCCTAACTATACATTTTTCAGCCAAGATAGACTTACTGCAAAGATAGCCTGCAGAGTTTTGTATTACTATCCAGGTCGGTACCCAAACAATTCGAGCTTCTACTTCTAAAAATTCACCTTTCCAGAAACAAGTCTCTCACTGTTGCCGCTTGCAATAGACCACCCTCTGCCCCCAGCTGTGCCCTCGACACCATATGTGAATTTATTGCCCCCCATCTATCTTCTGAGCTCGTGCTACTAGGTGACCTAAACTGGGACATGCTTAACACCCCGGCCATCCTACAATCTAAGCTTGATGCCCTCAATATCACACAAATTATCAATGAACCTACCAGGTACAACCCCAAATCCGTAAACACAGGCACCCTCATAGATATCATCCTAACTAACTCGCCCTCCAAATACACCTCTGCTGTTTTCAATCAAGATCTCAGCGATCACTGCCTCATTGCCTGCATCCGTAATGGGTCTGCGACCAAACGACCACCACTCATCACTATCAAACGTTCCCTAAAACACTTCTGCGAGCAGGCCTTTCTAATCAACCTGGCCGGGGTATTCTGGAATGACATTGACCTTATCCTGACAGTAGAGGATGCCTGGTTATTCTTTAAAAGTGCCTTCCTCACCATCTTAAATAAGCATGCCCCATTCAAAAAAAATTGAACTAGGAATAGATATAGTCCTTGTTTCACTCCAGACCTGTCTGCCCTTGACCAGCACAAAAACATCCTGTGACGTTCTGAATTAGCATCGAATAGCCCCAGTGATGTGTAACTTTTCGGTGAAGTTAGGAACAAATATACACAGGCAGTTAGGAAAGCTAAGGCTAGCTTTTTCAAACAGAAATTTGCATCCTGTAGTACAAACTCAAAAAAGTTCTGGGACACTGTAAAGTCCATGGAGAATAAGAGCACCTCCTCCCAGCTGCCCACTGCTCTGAGGCTAGGAAACACTGTTACCACCGATAAATCCACTATAATTGAGAATTTCAATAAGCATTTCTCTACGGCTGGCCATGCTTTCCACCTGGCTACCCCTATCCCGGTCAACTGCCCGGCACCCTCCACAGCAACCCGCCCAAGCCTCCCCCATTTCTCCTTTACCAAAATCCAGATAGCTGATGTTCTGAAAGAGCTGCAAAATCTGGACCCCTACAAATCAGCCGGGCTAGACAATCTGGACCCTCTCTTTCTAAAATATCTGCCGAAATTGTTCCAACCCCTATTACTAGCCTGTTCAACCTCTCTTTTGTATTGTCTGAGATTCCCAAAGATTGGAAAGCTGCCGCGGTCATCCCCCTCTTCAAAGGGGGTGACACTCTAGACCCAAACTGCTACAGACCTATTTCTATCCTATCCTGTCTTTCTGAGGTCTTCGAAAGCCAAGTTAACAAACAGATTACAGACCATTTCGAATCACACCGTAACTTCTCCGCTATGCAATCTGGTTTCAGAGCTGGTCATGGGTGCACCTCAGCCACGCTCAAGGTCCTAAATGACATCATAACCGCCATTGATAAGAGGCATTACTGTGCAGCCGTATTCATCGACCTGGCCAAGGCTTTCGACTCTTTCAATCACCACATTCTTATTGGCAGACTCGACAGCCTTGGTTTCTCAAATGATTGCCTCGCCTGGTTTACCAATTATTTCTCTAATAGAGTTCAGTGTGTCAAATCGGAGGGCCTGTTGTCCGGACCTCTGGCAGTCTCTATGTGGGTGCCACAGGGTTCAATTCTCGAGCCGACTCTCTTCTCTGTGTTCATCAATGATGTTGCTCTTGCTGCTGGTGATTCTCTGATCCACCTCTACGCAGACGACACCATTCTGTATACTTCTGGCCCCTCTTTGGACACTGTGTTAACTAACCTCCAGGTGATACCATACAACTCTCCTTCCGTGTCTTCCGACTGCTCTTAAATGCAAGTAAAACTAAATGCATGCTATTCAATCGATCACTGCCCGCACCTGCCCACCCGTCCAGCATCACTACTCTGGACGGCTCTGACTTAGAATACGTGGACAACTACAAATACCTGGGTGTCTGATTAGACTGTAAACTCTCCTTCCAGACTCACATTAAGCATCTCCAATCCAAAATTAAATGTCAAATCGGCTTCCTATATCGCAACAAAGCATCCTTCACTCATGCTGCCAAACATACCCTCATAAAACTGACCATCCTACCGATCCTCGACTTCGGTGATGTCATCTATAAAATAGCCTCCAATACTCTACTCAACAAGTTGGATGCAGTCTATCACAGTGCCATCCGTTTTGTCACCAAAGCCCTATACACTACCCACCACTGCGACCTGTACGCTCTCGTTGGTTGGCCCTCGCTTCATATTCGTCACCAAACCCACTGGCTAAAGGTTATCTACAAGTCTCTGCTAGGTAAAGACCCGCCTTATCTCAGCTCACTGGTCACCATAGCAGCACCCACTCGTAGCACGCGCTTCAGCAGGTATGTCTCACTGATCACCCCAAAGCCAATTCCTCATTTGGTCACCTTTCCTTCCAGTTCTCTGCTGCCAATGACTGGAACGAACTGCAAAAATCACTGAAGCTGGAGACTCATATCTCCCTCAATTGGTTTAAGCGCCGGCTGTCAGAGCAGCTCACAGATCACTGCACCTGTACATAGCCCATCTGTAAACAGCCCATCTATCTATCTCATCCCCATACTGTATTTATGTATTTATCTTGCTCCTTTGCACTCCAGTATCTCTACTTGCACATTCATCTTCTGCACATCTACCATTCCAGTGTTTAATTGCTATATTGTAATTACTTCGCCACCATGGCCTATTTATTGCCTTACCTCCCTTATCCTACCTCATTTGCACTCACTGTATATAGACTTTTTGTTTTATTTTTTCTACTGTATTTTTGATTGTATGTTTTGTTTATTCCATGTGTAACTCTGTGTTGTTGTATGTGTCGAACTGCTTTGCTTTATCTCGGCCAGGTCACAGTTGTAAATGAGAACTTGTTCTCAACTATTCTACCTGGTTAAATAAAGGTGAAATAAATAAAAATAAAACTATTCTACCTGGTTAAATAAAGGTGAAATAAATAAAAAATAAAACTAATCTACCTGGTTAAATAAAGGTGAAATAAATAAAAATAAAACTATTCTACCTGGTTAAATAAAGGTGAAATAAATACAAATAAAACTATTCTACCCGGTTAAATAAAGGTGAAATAAATCAAAATAAAACTATTCTACCTGGTTAAATAAAGGTGAAATAAATACAAATAAAACTATTCTACCTGGTTAAATAAAGGTGAAATAAATCAAATGAACACGGCTATGAAAACGTCACACCCTTATTTTCAGTGTTTTTAAAATACCCTATGGGGAAAAAATGTCTGGTGTAATAACGATTGGAACCATTTCCCTGTTTGACCAGGTTTTATGGTTTTAGGTTTTAGGTTTTATGGGTATTATGACAACTCCACTGTGGGGTTCTATTGTCTCGCCTGCTCTCCACCCTGCCCACATGTGAACATCAGCAGCTAAGCATGATTCAATGTATTGAACTTTTTCTTTCTTTTATAAAATTGGCATTTGATGTTTCAGGCGTTCATGTCCATCTGCATGGATTAGATTATTTAATTTGCTATCCTAATAATAAGAGAAAAAAAATATTTTTACAAACAATTAAATATTTTTTTCTCTTTGTAAGTGTGACTCCAGTCCACACAGTCTGAGCTGCCTGTTCCTTATTAAATACGGTCTGAGCTGCCTGTTCCTTATTAAATACAGTCTGAGCTAACTGTTCCTTATTAAATACAGTCTGAGCTGCCTGTTCCTTATTAAAGATAGTCTGAGCTGCCTGTTCCTTATTAAGGATAGTCTGAGCTGCCTGTTCCTTATTAAGGATAGTCTGAGCTGCCTGTTCCTTATTAAGGATAGTCTGAGCTGCCTGTTCCTTATTAAAGATAGTCTGAGCTGCCTGTTCCTTATTAAAGATAGTCTGAGCTGCCTGTTCCTTATTAAAGATAGTCTGAGCTGCCTGTTCCTTATTAAATACAGTCTGAGCTGCCTGTTCCTTATTAAGGATAGTCTGAGCTGCCTGTTCCTTATTAAGGATAGTCTGAGCTGTCTGTTCCTTATTAAGGATAGTCTGAGCTGCCTGTTCCTTATTAAATACAGTCTGAGCTGCCTGTTCCTTATTAAGGATAGTCTGAGCTGCCTGTTCCTTATTAAGGATCGTCTGAGCTGCCTGTTCCTTATTAAGGATAGTCTGAGCTGCCTGTTCCTTATTAAGGATAGTCTGAGCTGCCTGTTCCTTATTAAGGATAGTCTGAGCTGCCTGTTCCTTATTAAGGATAGTCTGAGCTGCCTGTTCCTTATTAAATACAGTCTGAGCTGCCTGTTCCTTATTAAGGATAGTCTGAGCTGCCTGTTCCTTATTAAAGATAGTCTGAGCTGTCTGTTCCTTATTAAGGATAGTCTGAGCTGCCTGTTCCTTATTAAGGATAGTCTGAGCTGCCTGTTCCTTATTAAAGATAGTCTGAGCTGCCTGTTCCTTATTAAATACAGTCTGAGCTGCCTGTTCCTTATTAAGGATAGTCTGAGCTGCCTGTTCCTTATTAAGGATAGTCTGAGCTGCCTGTTCCTTATTAAATACAGTCTGAGCTGCCTGTTCCTTATTAAGGATAGCCTGAGCTGCCTGTTCCTTATTAAAGATAGTCTGAGCTGCCTGTTCCTTATTAAGGATAGTCTGAGCTGCCTGTTCCTTATTAAAGATAGTCTGAGCTGCCTGTTCCTTATTAAGGATAGTCTGAGCTGCCTGTTCCTTATTAAATACAGTCTGAGCTGCCTGTTCCTCATTAAATACAGTCTGAGCTGCCTGTTCCTTATTAAGGATAGTCTGAGCTGCCTGTTCCTTATTAAATACAGTCTGAGCTGCCTGTTCCTTATTAAATACAGTCTGAGCTGCCTGTTCCTTATTAAAGATAGTCTGAGCTGCCTGTTCCTTATTAAGGATAGTCTGAGCTGCCTGTTCCTTATTAAGGATAGTCTGAGCTGCCTGTTCCTTATTAAGGATAGTCTGAGCTGCCTGTTCCTTATTAAAGATAGTCTGAGCTGCCCGTTCCTTATTAAAGATAGTCTGAGCTGCCTGTTCCTTATTAAAGATAGTCTGAGCTGCCTGTTCCTTATTAAATACAGTCTGAGCTGCCTGTTCCTTATTAAGGATAGTCTGAGCTGCCTGTTCCTTATTAAGGATAGTCTGAGCTGCCTGTTCCTTATTAAGGATAGTCTGAGCTGCCTGTTCCTTATTAAAGATAGTCTGAGCTGCCCGTTCCTTATTAAAGATAGTCTGAGCTGCCTGTTCCTTATTAAAGATAGTCTGAGCTGCCTGTTCCTTATTAAATACAGTCTGAGCTGCCTGTTCCTTATTAAGGATAGTCTGAGCTGCCTGTTCCTTATTAAATACAGTCTGAGCTGCCTGTTCCTTATTAAGGATAGTCTGAGCTGCCTGTTCCTTATTAAATACAGTCTGAGCTGCCTGTTCCTTATTAAGGATCGTCTGAGCTGCCTGTTCCTTATTAAATACAGTCTGAGCTGCCTGTTCCTTATTAAGGATAGTCTGAGCTGCCTGTTCCTTATTAAGGATAGTCTGAGCTGCCTGTTCCTTATTAAATACAGTCTGAGCTGCCTGTTCCTTATTAAGGATAGTCTGAGCTGCCTGTTCCTTATTAAAGATAGTCTGAGCTGTCTGTTCCTTATTAAGGATAGTCTGAGCTGCCTGTTCCTTATTAAGGATAGTCTGAGCTGCCTGTTCCTTATTAAAGATATTCTGAGCTGCCTGTTCCTTATTAAATACAGTCTGAGCTGCCTGTTCCTTATTAAGGATAGTCTGAGCTGCCTGTTCCTTATTAAGGATAGTCTGAGCTACCTGTTCCTTATTAAATACAGTCTGAGCTACCTGTTCCTTATTAAATACAGTCTGAGCTGCCTGTTCCTTATTAAATACAGTCTGAGCTGCCTGTTCCTTATTAAGGATAGTCTGAGCTGCCTGTTCCTTATTAAGGATAGTCTGAGCTGCCTGTTCCTTATTAAAGATAGTCTGAGCTGCCTGTTCCTTATTAAGGATAGTCTGAGCTGCCTGTTCCTTATTAAAGATAGTCTGAGCTGCCTGTTCCTTATTAAGGATAGTCTGAGCTGCCTGTTCCTTATTAAGGATAGTCTGAGCTGCCTATTCCTTATTAAATACAGTCTGAGCTGTCTGTTCCTTATTAAGGATAGTCTGAGCTGCCTGTTCCTTATTAAGGATAGTCTGAGCTGCCTGTTCCTTACTAAATACAGTCTGAGCTGCCTGTTCCTTATTAAGGATAGTCTGAGCTGCCTGTTCCTTATTAAGGATAGTCTGAGCTGCCTGTTCCTTATTAAAGATAGTCTGAGCTGCCTGTTCCTTATTAAGGATAGTCTGAGCTGCCTGTTCCTTATTAAGGATAGTCTGAGCTGCCTATTCCTTATTAAATACAGTCTGAGCTGTCTGTTCCTTATTAAGGATAGTCTGAGCTGCCTGTTCCTTATTAAGGATAGTCTGAGCTGCCTGTTCCTTACTAAATACAGTCTGAGCTGCCTGTTCCTTATTAAGGATAGTCTGAGCTGCCTGTTCCTTATTAAGGATAGTCTGAGCTACCTGTTCCTTATTAAATACAGTCTTAACTTCCTGTTCCTTATTAAATACAGTCTGAGCTGCCTGTTCCTTATTAAATACAGTCTGAGCTGCCTGTTCCTTATTAAGGATAGTCTGAGCTGCCTGTTCCTTATTAAGGATAGTCTGAGCTGCCTGTTCCTTACTAAATACAGTCTGAGCTGCCTGTTCCTTACTAAATACAGTCTGAGCTGCCTGTTCCTTATTAAATACAGTCTGAGCTGCCTGTTCCTTATTAAATACAGCCTGAGCTGCCTGTTCCTTACTAAATACAGTCTGAGCTGCCTGTTCCTTATTAAGGATAGTCTGAGCTGCCTGTTCCTTATTAAGGATAGTCTGAGCTGCCTGTTCCTTACTAAATACAGTCTGAGCTGTCTGTTACTTATTGAATACAATCTGTGTAATGACCCTGTAATGACCCCTTCTCTGTCATATAGTATGTCCCAAATGGCGCCCGATTCCCTGCGTAGTGCAATACTTTTGACTAGACCATAGGGATCTGGTCATAGGGATCTGGTCATAGGGATCTGGTCATAGGGATCTGATCATAGGGATCTGGTCATAGGGATTTGGTCATAGGGATCTGACCATAGGGATCTGGTCGTAGGGATCTGGTCGTAGGGATCTGGCCGTAGGGATCTGGCCGTAGGGATCTGGCCGTAGGGATCTGGCCGTAGGGATCTGGTCGTAGGGATCTGGCCGTAGGGATCTGGCCATAGGGATCTGGCCATAGGGATCTGGTCAAGAGGAATAATTAATTAATTAATTAATTAATTAATTAATTAATCCACACTAAATAGTATACCTCTTTGAGGGTCTCTCTCCTTATTCAACTGTCTCTGTCCCTAACCCTTAATGAATCCACACTAAATAGTATACCTCTGTGAGGGTCTCTCTCCTTATTCAACTGTCTCTGTCCCTAACCCTTAATGAATCCACACTAAATAGTATACCTCTGTGAGGGTCTCTCTCCTTATTCAACTGTCTCTGTCTTTCTCTGTCATTAGATTCAGGAGACAAATGAATGAATCCAGAAGGAATGAATTGAATTTAGGAGGCAGAAGGCAGTTTCTGGCACAATCCACTAGAATAGACAGAACACACACACCCGATTACAGACAGAACACACACACCCAATTACAGACAGACAGAACACACACACACAATTACAGACAAAACACACACACCCAATTACAGACAGACAGAACACACACACCCAATTACAGACAGAACACACACACCCAATTACAGACAGGCAGACAGACACACAGACAGACAGACAGACAGACAGACAGACAGACAGACAGGCAGGGAGGCAGGCAGGCAGGCTGGCAGGCAGGCAGGCAGGCAGGCAGGCAGGCAGGCAGGCAGGCAGGCAGGCAGGCAGGCAGGCAGGCAGACACAGACCCTCCGCCATCCCCTCCCCCCAATCAAGTCATGCCTAGAGGAAAGTCTGGCACCCCTCCCCCATCCCAAAGAGCAGTCTGTGCCCATCACACACACACACACACACACACACACACAGAGAGAAATGGGGTCCCCAGTGAATTGTGCGTGGCCTCCTTGGTCTTGGATACAGTGTTGCCATGGTAGCCACGTTTTCTCCACATGGAAAATCAGAGAGAAGAGAGAGAATCCACTCCTATTGATATAGGGTTAGGGAATCAGAGAGGGGAGAGAGGATCCACTCCTATTGATGTAGGGTTAGGGAATCAGAGAGGGGAGAGAGAATCCACTCCTATTGATGTAGGGTTAGGGAATCAGAGAGGGGAGAGAGGATCCACTCCTATTGATGTAGGGTTAGGGAATCAGAGAGGGGAGAGAGAATCCACTCCTATTGATGTAGGGTTAGGGAATCAGAGAGGGGAGAGAGGATCCACTCCTATTGATGTAGGGTTAGGGAATCAGAGAGGGGAGAGAGGATCCACTCCTATTGATGTAGGGTTAGGGAATCAGAGAGGGGAGAGAGGATCCACTCCTATTGATGTAGGGTTAGGGAATCAGAGAGGGGAGAGAGGATCCACTCCTATTGATGTAGCGTTAGGGAATCAGAGAGGGGAGGGAGGATCCACTCCTATTGATGTAGGGTTAGGGAATCAGAGAGGGGAGAGAGAATCCACTCCTATTGATGTAGGGTTAGGGAATCAGAGAGGGGAAAGATGATCCACTCCTATTGATGTAGGGTTAGGGAATCAGAGAGAGGATCCACTCCTATTGATGTAGCATTAGGGAATCAAAGAGGATCCACTCCTATTAATTTAAGGCGTAATACTGGATTCAGCTTAACACAGACAAGTACTGGCACAAAAACAAACCTCCTGTTCTCCTCTAAGAGTAGGAAATCATTTGTGTGTCCAGTTGTTCTTCATTTAATACTTCTAGGTTGGACTGTGATGATGTCATGGTTCCAGAGCTCAGTCGTGAATGGTTCTGGAACACCAACGGTAAAATGTTAAAGGAAGGAAGTTTGGATGTGGCTTCAAACCCAATCACCGCAATCTAAATGTCATTGACAGAACAAACAAACAAACAAACAAACAAACAAAAATGTTTGTGGTTCTAAATAAATAGTTTAGTAGCTCAAAAATGTCGTAAACCTTCATTTTGCTTGACCATGCTGTAGGTCATGTAACTTTTTTTTTACATGTAATATATTTTGTAGACTTCACAGGACAAACGTTGCTCTACGGTTTTGTAACGAAACAAAGGTGTGGTTGAATTTATTCTGCCACGGTGTCTTCTCATTGTCTCAGTCTTTAGTCCCTATATATCACAGTGTCTTCTCATTGTCTCAGTCTTTAGTCCCTATATATCACAGTGTCTTCTCATTGTCTCAGTCTTTAGTCCCTATATATCACAGTGTCTTCTCATTGTCTCATTCTTTAGTCCTATATATAACAGTGTCTTCTCATTGTCTCAGTCTTTAGTCCCTATATATCACAGTGTCTTCTCATTGTCTCAGTCTTTAGTCCTATATATAACAGTGTCTTCTCATTGTCTCAGTCTTTAGTCATATATATCACAGTGTCTTCTCATTGTCTCAGTGTTTAGTCCTATATATCACAGTGTCTTATTATTGTCTTGTCCTTTAGGCCTATATATCACAGTGTCTTATTATTGTCTTGTCCTTTAGGCCTATAGATATCACTGTGCCTATATATCACAGTGCCTATATATCACAGTGTCTATATATCACAGTGTCTATATATCACAGTGCCTATATATCACCGGGTCTATATATCACAGTGTCTATATATCACAGTGTCTTCTCATTGTCTCAGTCTTTAGTCCTATATATCACAGTGTCTTATTATTGTCTTGTCCTTTAGGCCTATATATCACAGTGTCTTATTATTGTCTTGTCCTTTAGGCCTATATATATCACTGTGCCTATATATCATAGTGTCTATATATCAGTGTCTCCATATCACAGTGTCAGGGCAGATGAATTGACAGGTTATAGAGCAAACAACACAATTATCACAACACACCGGTTGAACTAAAGTGTTTTCCCCCTGGCTTGGCTTCCCCTGTGATTGGAACCCGAACACTGTTACTGCCATCGAATCAACACAAAGAGATTCAGTTCCAGCTGATTTTATTTCCTTCTTGAAAAAACAAAAACGAACAAACGAACGAACAAACAAACAAACATTTTCTGTACAGAGGTCTGAGGCAGTCGTTGACCCGATTGGCTGGCGTTGAGTTCTATATTTAAATGAGTTATGGTATGATTGGAGGAAACATGATCATACACACAGCATATTGCACAAATGAAGAAAAAAGAAAGAAAGAACAAATAAAATGGTATGAAGATAGACATTCCTGGACCAATCATCTTTAACATCAGAATGTCGAAAGATGGCAATTTTAGTGCCTGTCGCTGACCGGTATTCATAAATCATAAACACAATCTTATCTGCCTTATAATACAGTCAATAAACATAAATATCTTCAATTGATATTATTATTATTTATTTTTTATCCTAAAACACAACAGCTATACATATACCTGAATCTGAAATACGAATGCTAATTTGCCATGCCATAATATAGGAAAACAATTTGCTAGTAAGTAAGACAACAGGTAGAAAAAAACTTACTAAATATTCTTATTATGCAATTGCACAATGATAGACAATCAAAGCACTCCCTCCATCTCCCTCCACCTCCCTCCACCTCCCCCCATCTCCCTCCACCTCCCTCCATCTCCCTCCACCTCCCTCCACCTCCCTCCATCTCCCTCCACCTCCCTCCACCTCTCTCCACCTCCCTCCACCTCCCTCCACCTCCCTCCATCTCCCCCCATCTCCCTCCACCTCCCTCCACCTCCCCCCATCTCCCTCCACCTCCCTCCACCTCCCTCCATCTCCCTCCACCTCCCTCCACCTCCCTCCACCTCCCTCCACCTCCCTCCACCTCCCTCCATCTCCCTCCACCTCCCTCCACCTCCCTCCATCTCCCTCCACCTCCCTCCACCTCCCTCCATCTCCCTCCATCTCCCTCCACCTCCCTCCACCTCCCTCCATCTCCCTCTACCTCCCTCTGACTCAAATAGGCATATAGAATATAGTGAGTGCCACATTCCACCCAGTGGTTTCAAATCAAACATATCACCATAAAAGCATACAGATGTTTTCTCTCAATCGAACAGCATCTCTATCTCTCTCTTTAACAGTTCTGATATAGCCTGTGTACCAGTCTGTTTGTGCCATCATGCCAAGGTCTTTAACATGACAGAGCAAACAGATTGGGTCCAGGTTATCCAAACCCACTGTAGAAACGCAGTCACCGGGTGGAGATGGTGCTCCAGTGGTGTGAGAGTTTGTTTACTCGGCTGGTGAAATATAGACACTGTGCCTTTAAGAAGCATGTGGCGTGATACTATCAATGCGTAAACATAGTATAGGGAGCAGATTGTGTGACAACGGACCCTCTGGCTTCGAAGATAAGGGAAACTAACCCTAAAAATCCACCGGCATCCACTCTTTAGATCTTCTACAAAAATACACGTATAGACAATGACACACTGAGTTCTCCTTTAAAAAGTGAGAGATATTAACATTCAAATAAGATACACGTCTAGCCCTCCCGCGGAGGGATACAGACAGGTGCATGGCTTACACATAAACGAGACCTATTATACGATAACAATACTTCAAAGTATAAAACAACAACAACAAAAAAATGTTCGGCTGGTATAAATACATCGATATAAAAAACGTCATCTGATATAGAATAACTACAAAGTCAGAAGCACTAGGAGTTGCGCAGGAAGGGAAATGGTCCTGAAATGTGCATTGAGAGCGTAAAAGTTTTCAGACAAAAGATTCTGAGTTTTAAGTTGTTAATTAAAAGTCCTGCCGTTGAGAGGAAAGCTGGTGATTGTGAACTGTGTTCTGTGGTTACACACACACACGCGCGCGCGCGCACACACACACACGCGCGCGCGCACACACACACACTCAGCGCTGTAATCACATTGCGATAAACATTATTATTTCAGGTTCATCACTAAAATTGAACAATAGTCCACAGGGAGCGCGTGCTTGCTGTTATCATTATTATTCTAAGTTTCAGAAAGAAAAACAAACCTGAATATTAACTCCACAAACACCATCAACACAGGGCGGGTAAATAACCAGACTGGGTCCCTTATAAAACCGTCAACCCCCTTGCAACGTCAAGCTCTCCAAAAATGTTCTTTATTCATACAGTCATCATCACCATCAGGCAGAAAAAAACGTCCTTCTGCGGCCCGGTTGAATGCTTCCGTTCAGTAAGTCCGTCTGTGTGTCACTCCTAAACAGAGGCGGGATCAAAGGGAGTAAGAAAGCATTTCTCCCGTCTCCAAATGCAAGCGAAGCACTTTATTTCCGTCAGGTCTGCGCACTAGGCAGCAATGCTCCCATGCCTGTCCCAATTCGTGTCTATGATCCCTGTCAATAAGCACAAAATGAAAAATATGATGTTCTTAATTAAGCACACACCATGCTTGAATAACCTAAACACATGTCCTTCAAATTAGGCTATTCTTTTCCGAAACCGCAGGGGAATTATTTTGTGCACGTTTCACTCCCCATTAATCTGAAAAATGTCTGAAGATTCTCACTCACGGGGTTTTAGTTTTGCGCGAGGCAGGGGGTTCTCTTTCCCTTATTTTCTCTGTGCGTTTTCTTTTCTCTCCTCCTCTCTGCCGCTCAGTAGGTGAAGACCAGGTTGGAGATGGTGGACTCCAGCCAGTCTCCAGAGATCATCTCGCTGACCTCTGGGGTGCAGTAGTCGGGGAAGTCAAAGTGAGATCCCGCCCCGCACTCCCCGAAGCTCCAGTCCAGATCCCTGTCCAGCTCCGACACACATGGCCCCATGCTGCCCAGAGACATGCTCTTAAACCCAGAGCTCGGCTGTAGCTCGAACCGCTCATCCTCCTGCTCTTCATCCGAGGAAGAAGAGAGGGAGGAGGCAGAGGAGTGAGAGGCGGACGGGGTTGGAGAGGAAGCACGTGTATACCTGAGGCGGGCCTTTGATGATGAGGATGATGAAGGGTTAGTGGCTTTGCTAGTCCCCGTCACCTGGTCATCGTACAGGCTCATCGGGTCACTGGACTCAGCCGAGCTGCTCAGGGCAGGACTGCCCGGGACTCCCACAGAGGGTGGCCCGCTGTCCAAGCTCCCTCCTCCGCCAAACATGTGTTCGCGCCTCGTTTGCTTGTCTGGTATCTGTCGAGCGCTAGTCACTGACCTGGATTTGTAGAGTGTGTGGTGATCCGCGGAAGATGCACACTCCGGCCCCTGGGTAGCCAGCTTGGCGCTCCCATGTCCCTGCTTGTGCGCTCTGCTGGCCCCCATAGATCCAGAGCTTTTTTTCAAGGAGGATTTTGAGCCCCCGCTCCTATCCGCTCCTTTCTCCCCTCTCTCTCCCCGCTCTGTCTTGGTACTGGGTGTCTTAACCTTCTTCCTCGGCCGGTACTTGTAGTCAGGGTAGTCGGCCATGTGCTTGAGCCTCAGCCGCTCTGCTTCCCGGATGAAGGGGATCTTGTCCGTGTCTTTGAGCAGCTTCCAGCGCTTGCCCAGCCTCTTGGAGATCTCGGCGTTGTGCATGTCCGGGCTCTGCTCCATGATCTTTCTCCTCTCGATCTGAGACCACACCATAAACGCGTTCATCGGTCTCTTGATGTGTCCTGTGGGGGTTTTACACCAGGCGACGTTGCCTCGGTCCCTTCCGTTGGAGGATAGCGGAGACCCGGGAGTCGGGGACGGGTCCATGTCCAAGTCCATATCCCCGGTATCGGTGGAGTCGCCGCCGGGAGAGAAGGGATCTGTGCTCTCTGCGTGGCTGATGTGCTGTACCATCGTTTCCCTTTCTTTCCTTCTCTGTCTCTCGGTTAGACAGGAATGCAAATTTTTAAAAAAGTGCTATTCAGAATTATGTCGTTATGGTGTGAAGTGCGTAAAAGTTGCCAATGTTCTATCATCAGAGTTTTGTTTCAGTCACTCAAGAAATGTATGTTTGTGTAACCACACAGACCGAATGTGTAAAAGTTGTTGCAGGTCTGCTTTCTCTTTCTTCGCAGTACTCTGTCTGATCAGTCCGTTTTGGAGCACTGTGTACTTAAGTCTCCGGTGCGCGGATATTTTCCAAAAGATGCACAAAATAACAAGTTCAAACGTCAAAGTTCTGCACTCAAACGTTCAACTTCCAGTGCGACTGAAAACTCGCCCTGTGATACCAAGAACACTTCGCTGCTGAAAACAACTCCGTAACTTTCCTATGAGATGTTTAATATCGCTGTCTGCACAGCTAGCCTGAGCAGTAAGAGAACCATGTGGAAGAATGGAAGTGTCGCACTTTTTCATAGTCCCCTTTTTCCTTATCGTTCTGCCAGTATACTGTAAACATACCGTTCAACGCCACACACTTTTATATCCCCTCCCGAGAAATAAAAGCCATTCTAAACAGCCAATCACGCGCTGTCTCTATCCTGTTTTTGGCCAAAACCACTCCCCGCCGGCGTCCATTGGCTGAATAAACCGTGTAATAATAATCGGAGTGTGCAATGAGCGTTCGTGTATCTGACCTCATTTCTGTCTGACTGTCTGAACCGCTGGTCTGAAGCGAACTGAGAGGCAGTTATTTGCAGTCGTTTCTCTGCCGCCTTTCTCAATAATAAGACCCATGCTTTACACATACACACGCATTAGTTCAATGTAATGCGGATTCTGGATTTAGGTCGTGTAATATGAATGACATAAACAAGAAAAGAAAGTAAACAATGTCAGTCGATATAATTAAATTAATTACTATTAAACCGAAGCCAGTCTTAACAGTGATGGAATATTATTAGATAATAGACATTTAAAAAAATTAACAGATATTTGTTTAAGGAACCTATTACTAAATAAATCCCATAAAAGTACCAATTAGATAAATCATAAGAGAAATATCCATATTGATTGTTGATCTAACAGCTTGGTTATTGTTTGTGAGCACATGGTCCCTACAGCATGCAATACCATCCGCGCATAGCGCAGTTGTTATTGTCTCTCTCATCTCTGCGTTCTTGCTGGTTCTGCGGCAGACAGCGGATTCTGCCCACGGGTATAGCCCCCCCAGAGTGTCTCTGTCCTGCGCAACGGAGGCCCTGACACCCCGGCGAGGCGGCAGTCAGTCCTTGTTTTTACATCGGTCGTGCGTTCCACAGAGTGATGCAGCATCGCTAGATGTCAGCGTAGAGCCAGAGAGAAAAAAAACGATTCATGTTTTCATCATAAGTGTGATACATTTGTGTTTGTGTGTGTTTTTTGTATTTTGTGTGTGTGCGCACGGCAAGCTCATACATAAATCACACATCTTAATATGAGTTCCTTGTCACCCTGTCATCATCACGATGCGTTAACTAGTTTGTTTTTCTCTCATCAAGGATATTTACACCCATCTTCTTCTTCTTTTTTTTTTGACAGTTTAAGGTCATACCGATTTAATTTAGATATTATATTTATTTAAAATTTACAATCCTAGTGTGTGAGAGTCGAAGCCGATTCCTTATGTGGTTACTCAGCAAGATACCCGAGCGGTGTGTCATCATTCATTGTCTTGTTTACTCCAAAGCTGCTCTCACCGTTCTGGCACACGCCTCTCCAGATACAGGAACTTGAATAGGCTGAGATATACCTGTATGTTTGCTCGGGCTTCTACTCTGATATCGTTGCTGTATTGATTCGTTGATCACGTAGTGAATGTACACGCATATAACCCACCATTCCCAGCAATAAGACAATATTAATACACAAGTCTTATCAAACAGAGGACCCTCTATCTCAACGCGTTTTTTTGGAAACAGCAATGACACAGAGATAGATTTTCACTTCCTGCTTATAAGAACACAAACATACTGCGCACCTGTTGCCAGTTTAAGGGTAACTGATGGGTGTTTACCGAACAGTCAAACACACCCTATTCTAACGAAGTGGTTAACACACGCGCGCACGCGCGCACACACACACACACAATACACCAGCCTAGCTATTTAACTACGAGAGTCACACCAAGACCTGCCAGGTTATTCACCAAGCTTGTACAGCATCTGGTGAAATGAACACCTGGTACAGCGCCTGGTGAAATGAACACCTGGTACAGCACCTGGTGAAATGAACACCTGGTACAGCACCTGGTGAAATGAACACCTGGTGAAATGAACACCTGGTACAGCACCTGGTGAAATGAACACCTGGTACAGCACCTGGTGAAATGAACACCTGGTACAGCACCTGGTGAAATGAACACCTGGTGAAATGAACACCTGGTGAAATGAACACCTGGTACAGCATCTGGTGAAATGAACACCTGGTACAGCACCTGGTGAAATGAACACCTGGTGAAATCAACACCTGGTGAAATGAACACCTGGTACAGCATCTGGTGAAATGAACACCTGGTACAGCACCTGGTGAAATGAACACCTGGTGAAATGAACACCTGGTGAAATGAACACCTGGTGAAACGAACACCTGGTACAGCATCTGGTGAAATGAACACCTGGTACAGCATCTGGTGAAATGAACACCTGGTACAGCATCTGGTGAAATGAACACCTGGTACAGCACCTGGTGAAATGAACACCTGGTGAAATGAACACCTGGTACAGCACCTGGTGAAATTAACACCTGGTGAAATGAACACTGGTGAAATGAACACCTGGCTTTTGAAACCTGTTTGACAAATAATATTGTCTGGTTCCCAAATAGCGTCCTATTGTCTACATGGTAAGTCATAATATAGTAGAGACAGTAGATCTCACTGGTCTGTCATAATATAGTAGAGACAGTAGATCTCACTGGTCTGTCATAATATAGTAGAGACAGTAGATCTAGCTGGTCTGTCATAATATAATAGAGACAGTAGATCTCACTGGTCTGTCATAATACAGTAGAGACAGTAGATCTCACTGGTCTGTCATAATATAGTAGAGACAGTAGATCTAGCTGGTCTGTCATAATATAGTAGAGACAGTAGATCTAGCTGGTCTGTCATAATATAGTAGAGACAGTAGATCTAGCTGGTCTGTCATAATATAGTAGAGACAGTAGATCTCACTGGTCTGTCATAATATAGTAGAGACAGTAGATCTAGCTGGTCTGTCATAATATAGTAGAGACAGTAGATCTCACTGGTCTGTCATAATATAGTAGAGACAGTAGATCTAGCTGGTCTGTCATAATATAGTAGAGACAGTAGATCTCACTGGTCTGTCATAATATAGTAGAGACAGTAGATCTCACTGGTCTGTCATAATATAGTAGAGACAGTAGATCTAGCTGGTCTGTCATAATATAGTAGAGACAGTAGATCTCACTGGTCTGTCATAATATAGTAGAGACAGAAGATCTAGCTGGTCTGTCATAATATAGTAGAGACAGTAGATCTAGCTGGTCTGTCATAATATAGTAGAGACAGTAGATCTCACTGGTCTGTCATAATATAGTAGAGACAGTAGATCTCACTGGTCTGTCATAATATAGTAGAGACAGTAGATCTCACTGGTCTGTCATAATATAGTAGAGACAGTAGATCTCGCTGGTCTGTCATAATATAGTAGAGACAGTAGATCTAGCTGGTCTGTCATAATATAGTAGAGACAGTAGATCTCACTGGTCTGTCATAATATAGTAGAGACAGTAGATCTAGCTGGTCTGTCATAATATAGTAGAGACAGTAGATCTCACTGGTCTGTCATAATATAGTAGAGACAGTAGATCTCACTGGTCTGTCATAATATAGTAGAGACAGTAGATCTAGCTGGTCTGTCATAATATAGTAGAGACAGTAGATCTCACTGGTCTGTCATAATATAGTAGAGACAGAAGATCTAGCTGGTCTGTCATAATATAGTAGAGACAGTAGATCTAGCTGGTCTGTCATAATATAGTAGAGACAGTAGATCTCACTGGTCTGTCATAATATAGTAGAGACAGTAGATCTCGCTGGTCTGTCATAATATAGTAGAGACAGTAGATCTCACTGGTCTGTCATAATATAGTAGAGACAATAGATCTCGCTGGTCTGTCATAATATAGTAGAGACAGTAGATCTAGCTGGTCTGTCATAATATAGTAGAGACAGTAGATCTCACTGGTCTGTCATAATATAGTAGAGACAGTAGATCTAGCTGGTCTGTCATAATATAGTAGAGACAGTAGATCTAGCTGGTCTGTCATAATATAGTAGAGACAGTAGATCTAGCTGGTCTGTCATATTTTAAATGAGAGTCAATCTAGCAGGTCTGTCATAATATAGTAGAGACAGTAGATCTAGCTGGTCTGTCATAATTTAAATGAGAGTCAATCTAGCAGGTCTGTCATAATATAGTAGAGACAGTAGATCTCGCTGGTCTGTCATAATATAGTAGAGACAGTAGATCTAGCTGGTCTGTCATAATATAATAGAGACAGTAGATCTAGCTGGTCTGTCATAATATAATAGAGACAGTAGATCTATCTGGTCGGTCATAATATAATAGAGACAGTAGATCTAGCTGGTCTGTCATAATATAATAGAGACAGTAGATCTAGCTGGTCTGTCATAATATAATAGAGACAGTAGATCTATCTGGTCTGTCATAATATAGTAGAGACAGTAGATCTAGCTGGTCTGTCATAATGTAATAGAGACAGTAGATCTAGCTGGTCTGTCATAATGTAATAGAGACAGTAGATCTAGCTGGTCTGTCATAATGTAATAGAGACAGTAGATCTATCTGGTCTGTCATAATATAATAAAGACAGTAAATCTAGCTGGTCTGTCATAATATAATAGAGACAGTAGATCTAGCTGGTCTGTCATAATATAATAGAGACAGTAGATCTAGCTGGTCTGTCATAATATAGTAGAGACAGTAGATCTAGCTGGTCTGTCATAATATAGTAGAGACAGTAGATCTCACTGGTCTGTCATAATATAGTAGAGACAGTAGATCTAGCTGGTCTGTCATAATATAATAGAGACAGTAGATCTAGCTGGTCTGTCATAATATAGTAGAGACAGTAGATCTAGCTGGTCTGTCATAATATAGTAGAGACAGTAGATCTAGCTGGTCTGTCATAATTTAATAGAGACAGTAGATCTAGCTGGTCTGTCATAATATAATAGAGACAGTAGATCTAGCTGGTCTGTCATAATATAGTAGAGGCAGTAGATCTAGCTGGTCTGTCATAATATAGTAGAGACAGTAGATCTAGCTGGTCTGTCATAATTTAAATGAGAGTCAATCTAGCAGGTCTGTCATAATAAAATAGAGACAGTAGATCTAGCTGGTCTGTCATAATTTAAATGAGAGTCAATCTAGCAGGTCTGTCATAATATAGTAGAGACAGTAGATCTCGCTGGTCTGTCATAATTTAAATGAGAGTCAATCTAGCAGGTCTGTCATAACATAGTAGAGACAGTAGATCTAGAAGGTCTGTCATAATTTAAATGAGAGTCAATCTAGCAGGTCTGTCATAACTTAGTAGAGACAGTAGATCTCGCTGGTCTGTCATAATTTAAATGAGAGTCAATCTAGCAGGTCTGTCATAACATAGTAGAGACAGTAGATCTCGCTGGTCTGTCATAATTTAAATGAGAGTCAATCTAGCAGGTCTGTCATAATAAAATAGAGACAGTAGATCTAGCTGGTCTGTCATAGTAAAATAGAGACAGTAGATCTAGCTGGTCTGTCATAATAAAATAGAGACAGTAGATCTAGCTGGTCTGTCATAATATAGTAGAGACAGTAGATCTCACTGGTCTGTCATAATATAGTAGAGACAGTAGATCTAGCTGGTCTGTCATAATATAGTAGAGACAGTAGATCTAGCTGGTCTGTCATAATATAGTAGAGACAGTAGATCTAGCAGGTCTGTCATAATATAGTAGAGACAGTAGATCTCGCTGGTCTGTCATAATATAATAGAGACAGTAGATCTAGCTGGTCTGTCATAATATAGTAGAGACAGTAGATCTAGCTGGTCTGTCATAATATAGTAGAGACAGTAGATCTCACTGGTCTGTCATAATATAGTAGAGACAGTAGATCTAGCTGGTCTGTCATAATATAATAGAGACAGTAGATCTAGCTGGTCTGTCATAATATAGTAGAGACAGTAGATCTAGCTGGTCTGTCATAATATAGTAGAGACAGTAGATCTAGCTGGTCTGTCATAATTTAATAGAGACAGTAGATCTAGCTGGTCTGCCATAATATAATAGAGACAGTAGATCTAGCTGGTCTGTCATAATATAGTAGAGGCAGTAGACCTAGCT
Source organism: Oncorhynchus mykiss (assembly GCF_057628025.1). Lineage (NCBI taxonomy): Eukaryota > Metazoa > Chordata > Actinopteri > Salmoniformes > Salmonidae > Oncorhynchus > Oncorhynchus mykiss. The sequence continues at coordinate 8,039,167 of NC_143051.1, read as the reverse complement.
GGTCTGTCATAATATAGTAGAGACAGTAGATCGAGCTGGTCTGTCATAATTTAAATGAGAGTCAATCTAGCAGGTCTGTCATAATAAAATAGAGACAGTAGATCTAGCTGGTCTGTCATAATTTAAATGAGAGTCAATCTAGCAGGTCTGTCATAATATAGTAGAGACAGTAGATCTTGCTGGTCTGTCATAATTTAAATGAGAGTCAATCTAGCAGGTCTGTCATAACATAGTAGAGACAGTAGATCTAGAAGGTCTGTCATAATTTAAATGAGAGTCAATCTAGCAGGTCTGTCATAACTTAGTAGAGACAGTAGATCTCGCTGGTCTGTCATAATTTAAATGAGAGTCAATCTAGCAGGTCTGTCATAACATAGTAGAGACAGTAGATCTCGCTGGTCTGTCATAATTTAAATGAGAGTCAATCTAGCAGGTCTGTCATAATAAAATAGAGACAGTAGATCTAGCTGGTCTGTCATAGTAAAATAGAGACAGTAGATCTAGCTGGTCTGTCATAATAAAATAGAGACAGTAGATCTAGCTGGTCTGTCATAATATAGTAGAGACAGTAGATCTCACTGGTCTGTCATAATATAGTAGAGACAGTAGATCTAGCTGGTCTGTCATAATATAGTAGAGACAGTAGATCTAGCTGGTCTGTCATAATATAGTAGAGACAGTAGACCTAGCAGGTCTGTCATAATATAGTAGAGACAGTAGATCTCGCTGGTCTGTCATAATATAGTAGAGACAGTAGATCTAGCTGGTCTGTCATAATATAGTAGAGACAGTAGATCTAGCTGGTCTGTCATAATATAGTAGAGACAGTAGATCTAGCTGGTCTGTCATAATATAGTAGAGACAGTAGATCTAGCTGGTCTGTCATAATATAGTAGACAGTAGATCTAGCAGGTCTGTCATAATATAGTAGAGACAGTAGATCTCGCTGGTCTGTCATAATATATTAGAGACAGTAGATCTCACTGGTCTGTCATAATATAGTAGAGACAGTAGATCTCACTGGTCTGTCATAATATAATAGAGACAGTAGATCTCGCTGGTCTGTCATAATTTAAATGAGAGTCAATCTAGCAGGTCTGTCATAATATAGTAGAGACAGTAGATCTCGCAGGTCTGTCATAATATAATAGAGACAGTAGATCTAGCTGTTCTGTCATATTATAATAGAGACAGTAGATCTAGCTGGTCAGTCATATTATAATAGAGACAGTAGATCTAGCTGGTCTGTCATATTATAATAGAGACAGTAGATCTAGCAGGTCTGTCATAATATAGTAGAGACTGTAGATCTCGCTGGTCTGTCATATTTTAAATGAGAGTCAATCTAGCAGGTCTGTCATAATATAGTAGAGACAGTAGATCTCACTGGTCTGTCATAATATAGTAGAGACAGTAGATCTCACTGGTCTGTCATAATATAGTAGAGACAGTAGATCTAGCTGGTCTGTCATAATATAGTAGAGACAGTAGATCTAGCTGGTCTGTCATAATATAATAGAGACAGTAGATCTCACTGGTCTGTCATAATATAATAGAGACAGTAGATCTAACTGGTCTGTCATAATATAATAGAGACAGTAGATCTAGCTGGTCTGTCATAATGTAATAGAGACAGCAGATCTCACTGGTCTGTCATAATATAGTAGACAGTAGATCTAGCTGGTCTGTCATAATGTAATAGAGACAGCAGATTTAACTGGTCTGTCATAATATAGTAGACAGTAGATCTAGCTGGTCTGTCATAATGTAATAGAGACAGCAGATCTAACTGGTCTGTCATAATATAGTAGACAGTAGATCTAGCTGGTCTGTCATAATATAGTAGAGACAGCAGATCTCGCTGGTCTGTCATAATATAGTAGAGACAGTAGATCTAGCTGGTCTGTCATAATATAATAGAGACAGTAGATCTCACTGGTCTGTCATAATATAGTAGAGACAGCAGATCTCACTGGTCTGTCATAATATAGTAGAGACAGTAGATCTAGCTGGTCTGTCATAATATAGTAGAGACAGTAGATCTAGCTGGTCTGTCATAATATAGTAGAGACAGTAGATCTAGCTGGTCTGTCATAATATAGTGCACTACTTTTGACTGGGGCTCATAGGTAGTGCAGTATGTAGGGAATAGGGTGGTATTTGGGACTGACACTTCTACCATACACTGGACTGAGTTTGTTGTTATTCTCCGTGAGTTGCCTACACAGCCAATCGGTGAACGACAGTCACTTCTATGCAGGGCTGCCTAACTGCACGATTCCCATGGACAGTTAGATAGGCAGAGTTACTCATTAAATAGGTTTCCCGTCCCTCTTAACTGCCTGGGATTGACGCGGCCAATTTGACCCAAGGTCGTACACAATGGGGCCTTTGAGTGTGTGCCTGCGTGCGTGCGTGTGTGCGTGTGTGTGTGTGTGTGTTTGTGTGTGTGTGTGTGTGTGTGTATGTGAAATGTGTGTGTGTATGTGAAATGTGTGTGTGTGTGTGTGTGTGTCTCTGTGTGTGTGTGTGAGTGTGTGCGTGTGTGTGTGTGCAATGTGTGTGTGTGCAATGTGTGTGTGTGTGTGTGTGTGTGTGTGTGTGTGTGTGTGTGTGTATTATACTCTTTAACTGAGTGAAGGGGGATCATGATGTTTCAGACTTTGCAATTCTGGAAAAACACCAACTCAGTTTTAACATGTTCATTCAAAAACGTTCTGCCTTATCAGAGACCGACTGCATGCTCTGTCTGATGTATAAAGGTGGAAGACAGGACAGTTCCCCACACGCTGTTACTGTTACCAAATGTTTAAATAAAGGATCCTTCCTTCCTTCAGAAATAAATAAATATAGGACGGAGAACATAGGAGGCAGAGGGAGATCAGAGTGAGGAAGGAGTCAGAGGGAGATCACAGAGAGGAAGGAGACAGAGGGAGATCACAGAGAGGAAGGAGTCGGAGGGAGATCAGAGATAGGAAGGGGACAGAGGGAGATCACAGAGAGGAAAGAGTCGGAGGGAGATCACAGAGAGGAAGGGGACAGAGGGAGATCAGAGAGAGGAAGGGGACAGAGAGAGATCACAGAGAGGAAGGGGACAGAGAGAGATCACAGAGAGGAAGGGGACAGAGGGAGATCACAGAGAGGAAGGAGACAGAGGGAGATCACAGAGAAGAAGGAGTCGGAGGGAGATCACAGAGAGGAAGGAGTCAGAGGGAGATCACAGAGAGGAAGGAGACAGAGGGAGATCACAGAGAGGAAGGAGAATGGAAGGGATAGATGGAGATCACAGAGAGGAAGACGGACAGAGATCAGAGAACGGAGGAGACAGAGGGAGATCACAGAGAGGAAGGAGACAGAGGGAGATCACAGAGAGGAAGGAGTCGGAGGGAGATCAGAGAGAGGAAGGGGACAGAGGGAGATCACAGAGAGGAAGGGGACAGAAGGAGATCACAGACAGGAAGGAGACAGAGGGAGATCACAGAGAGGAAGGAGTCGGAGGGAGATCACAGAGAGGAAGGAGTCAGAGGGAGATCTCAGAGAGGAAGGAGTCGGAGGGAGATCACAGAGAGGAAGGAGTCAGAGGGAGATCACAGAGAGGAAGGAGTCGGAGGGAGATCAGAGAGAGGAAGGGGACAGAGGGAGATCACAGAGAGGAAGGAGAGAGGGAGATCACAGAGAGGAAGGAGTCGGAGGGAGATCACAGAGAGGAAGGGGACAGAGGGAGATCACAGAGAGGAAGGGGACAGAGGGAGATCACAGAGAGGAAGGAGACAGAGGGAGATCACAGAGAGGAAGGAGTCGGAGGGAGATCACAGAGAGGAAGGAGTCAGAGGGAGATCACAGAGAGGAAGGAGTCGGAGGGAGATCACAGAGAGGAAGGAGTCGGAGGGAGATCACAGAGAGGAAGGAGTCAGAGGGAGATCACAGAGAGGAAGGAGGCAGAGGGAGATCACAGAGAGGAAGGAGACAGAGGGAGATAACAGAGAGGAAGGAGGCAGAGGGAAATCACAGAGAGGAAGGAGACAGAGGGAGATCACAGAGAGGAAGGAGACAGAGGGAGATCACAGAGAGGAAGGATACAGATGGAGATCACAGAGAGGAAAGAGACAGAGGGAGATCACAGAGAGGAAGGAGAACGGAAGGGATAGATGGAGATCACAGAGAGGAAGACGGACAGAGATCAGAGAACGGAGGAGACAGAGGGAGATCACAGAGAGGAAGGAGACAGAGGGAGATCAGAGAGAGGAAGGAGAATGGGTGAGACAGAGGGAGATTAGAGAGACGAAGGAGAATGGAGGAGACAGAGGGAGATCAGAGATAGGAAGGAGAACGGATGAGACAGAGGGAGATCAGAGATAGGAAGGAGAACGGAGGAGACAGAGGGAGATCAGAACTGAAAAGTAATACAAGAGGAGAGATTAAAGACAGAGATAGAGAGAGATAGAGAGGGAGTGAGAGAGAGAAAGAGAGGGAGAATGAGAGATGAGAGAGGGAGGGAGGGAGCGAGAGAGAGAGTGAGAAAGAGATGTGGAGTGAAAGAGAATGCTTTTGTCTTTCTTTCCAAGGAGTGGGAGATCATTTTTTATGAAGAGAGGTTGAAATGAGATTGACATTTTTTTCGGGCAGGACAAGGTTGTTTACTGTTTGAAAGAAAGAGAGATGGAAAGTTATATTTAGAGGGCGAGAGAGAGGAGAGCGAGAGAGAAGAAAGAGAAAAGAGAGAGAGAGAGAGAGAATGAGAGAGAGGAGAGAGAGAGAGAACCTGACAAACAATGATGTATTCTTTTGCTCTCAGTAAAGTGGGTATGTTAGGTTGAGATGTATTTTCGTAAATCCTCTGTGGAATCAATTGTCGTTAGTTATCGGTCAACGCATTTTATATTATCGAAGCTCCCCAGGTGGCGAGAGAGGTCTGACAATGTCGCGCCCGATATTTCCCATAATGCCGTTCTCCTGGAGATGACGAGGTAAGTCAGATGGTTGCTGTGTCATGGCGAGACAGCCACACACACACTCTAGCTGAAACACACAGTGAGACAGAGAGAGAGAGCTGAGAATCAGTGTGCTGCTGCAGGAAACGAGAGCACACACACACACACACACACACACACACACACACACACACACACACACACACACACACACACACACGCACACGCACACGCACACACACACACACACACACGGAGGCAAAGCTGCACTCTGTTTTCGGTGGCATCGAGAAGGATTGAGAGGAAGATGAAGAGATGAGGAAGAGACGCTTCGTGGCGTAACCCACTTCTTCCCGAGATCGTTTTTGAAGGAGACGAGGAAACGGGGTCGTCAGTTTTTCAAAGACGGGGAATATTCTGTGGACAAATTTGGGAAATTAAAGAAAATGCCTAAACTTGGATGTATCCTAAAGAGCACGCGGAACAGTGGAGGAGAGGAAGGAGGAGAAGAGGAATAAAGAATTTGGCGTTAAGAGTTTAGAGTTGCGCTCCATCGCTGGCTGCAGAGGAGAAATGGAATGAAAGACGGAGAGAGAGATAGAGAGAGGGAGAAAGAGAGGGAGAGAGAGAGAGAGAGAGGGAGAGAGAGAGAGAGAGGGAGAGAGAGAGAAAGACAGGGAGAGAGAGAGAGGGAGAGAGAGAGAGAAAGAGAGGGAGAGAGAGAGAGAGAGAGAGAGAGAGAGAGGGAGAGGGAGAGGGAGGTACAGGGAGGTAGAGAGAGGGAGAGAGAGGGAGAGAGAGAAAGACAGAGAGAGACAGAGAGAGAGAGAGACAGAGGAGATAGAGAGAGAGAGGAGAGAGAGAGGGAGGTATAGGGAGGTAGAGAGAGAGAGAGAGAGAGAGAGAGAGAGAGAGGAGAGAGAGCGCGAGAGGGAGAGAGAGGGAGGTACAGGGAGGTAGAGAGAGAGAGAGAGAGGAGAGAGGAGAGAGAGGAAAGAGAGGGAGGTACAGGGAGGTAGAGAGAGAGAGAGAGAGAGAGAGACAGAGAGAGAGAGAGAGAGGGGAGAGAGAGCGAGAGAGATAGAGAGAGAGAGAGAGAGGGAGAGAGAGAGAGGGAGAGAGAGAGAGGGAGAGAGAGAGAGGGAGAGAGAGGGAGGGAGAGAGAGAGAGGGAGAGAGAGGGAGGGAGAGAGATAGTGCACTCTACATCTGACGAAAACCTCCAAAACGTCTCTCTGGGGCTTCTGGGTTGTCTGTCAAACTGCATCTTTCTTTCTCTTCTTCAATCAAATTCTCTCTTTGGCTCCACTCAGATACACTCAGAAATACATCTGGTATTTTGGGGCGTCTGGTAATCCGACTCAACCGCTCCCTCCAGGCTTTTTGAGAACACTGTATGTTGCCATAATATAACAGTTAAAATATCTTTATTCTTTTGTTTACTGTTTTATTTTATATTGTTTATTGTCTATTTCAGCTGTTTTGACAATGTAAACTTATGTTTCCCATGTCAATACATCCCTGAATGGAATTGAATTGAGAGAGAGAGACAGAAAGAGAGAGATCTACAGACCTCACTAACACATATGGCGTCACACTCTAACAAGTTAGACAAACTGTCTGCAGACTACGAACACATTAACCTCACTTCTCTACCTGTAGTCCCCTCTTCCCTAACCTTCTGTCCCTTCTCCTCTCTCTCTGTCTCTCTCTCTGTCTCTCTCTCTCTCTCTCTCTCGCCATCCTTAGCTAGCTGGTTTTTATCTTGTTATCATGGTCTGTTTCTCCCAGTGTATTAGCCAGTCTATGGCTGGCTGCTCATCTGTCTGTACTGGCTATGGAGAGATGCATGACAGGAGGGGAGGAGAGGAGGAGGGTGAGGAGAAAAGGGGAAGAGAGGAGGAGAAGAGGAGGATGAGGAGAGGAGGGGAGGAGAGGAGAGGATGAGAAGAGGAGGATGAGGAGAGGAGGGGAGGATGAGAAGAAGAAGAGGAGGAGAGGATGAGTATGGGAGAAGAAGAGGGGGAGGAGAAGAGGAGGATGAGGAGAGGAGTAAGGGAGGAGGAGAGGAGAATGGGAGGAGAGGGGGGGAGGAGAGGAGAAGAAAAGGGAGAGGAGGAGGTGCAGAATAGGTGGGGAGGAGGGGAGGAGGAGAGGAGGATAGGAGGATGGAAGGAGAGGAGGATGGGAGGAGAGGTGAAGGGTGAGGAGAGGAGGAGGGGAGGAGGAGAGGGGAGGAGAAGAGAAAAGGAGGGAGAGGAGCTGAGGAGAAGAGGTGGGGAGGAGGGGAGGAGGAGAGGATGAGGAGAGGAGGACAGAAGGAGAGAGAGGATGGGAGGAGAGGAGGAAGGTGAGGAGTGGAGGAGGAGAAGAGAGGAGGAGGAGGGTGAGGAGAGGAGAGAGAAAAAAAGAGAGGCTAGCTGGTGCAGCTGCATATGAATTAGCTGGGCTTATTCCATGTGTCTTATTCCATGTGTCTTATTCCATGTGTCGTTGCACATATAACGGGCATCATGCTGCTTGCCTAGCGAGTGCTGCCTCCACCTGATTGGGCTCTCACGGGACCTCTGCCTTGTGACCACCCTCCTAAAGTGTCTTACAAGTCAGCGTCAGCGCTAAAAACGAGCTATTCACTAACATAACTGGGGACACTTCAGACTGAGTTACACACAACCCCATGTACTACACACGTATCAAGGTGTGTGTGTTTGCTCTTATCATCCAGTGAGAGGGATGAATATAGATAGGGTGATAGAACATATAGATAGGGTGATAGAACATATAGATAGGGTGATAGAACACAGAGTTAGGGTGATAGAACATAGAGATAGGGTGATAGAACATATAGATAGGGTGATAGAACACAGAGTTAGGGTGATAGAACATAGAGATAGGGTGATAGGACATAGAGATAGGGTGATAGAACATAGAGATAGGGTGATATAACATAGAGATAGGGTGATAGAACATAGAGATAGGTTGATAGAACGTATAGATAGGGTGATATAACATATAGATAGGGTGATAGAACATAGAGATAGGGTGATAGAACATATAGATAGGGTGATAGAACATAGAGACAGGGTGATAGAACATAGAGATAGGGTGATAGAACATATAGATAGGGTGATAGAACATAGAGATAGGGTGATAGAACATATAGATAGGGTGATAGAACATAGAGACAGGGTGATAGAACATAGAGATAGGGTGATAGAACATATAGATAGGGTGATAGAACATAGAGACAGGGTGATAGAACATATAGATAGGGTGATAGAACATAGAGATAGGGTGATAGAACATATAGATAGGGTGATAGAACATATAGATAGGGTGATAGAACATAGAGATAGGGTGATAGAACATATAGATAGGGTGATAGAACATAGAGACAGGGTGATAGAACATATAGATAGGGTGATAGAACATAGAGACAGGGTGATAGAACATAGAGATAGGTTGATAGAACGTATAGATAGGGTGATAGAACATATAGATAGGGTGATAGAACATAGAGATAGGGTGGTAGAATGTTACTGTGAACCAAGAGAATCACTCTCCTCTCCCCTGGGATCAATTCCATTTCAATTCCAGTCAACTCTGAGAATAAACCAAATTCCATTTCCAAGTGTTCCTTATTGAAAAACTTGGTGAGAATTGTAATTGGAGTTTAACTTCCTGAATTGATTGGAATTTAAATGGAATTGATCCCAACCTTGATACACATTAGTCACAAGCCAACCATGGCTTTAACGTCTCTATCGGTATGCTACAGCTTGTATGTTATCGACGCAGCCACTGCTAACATAACGTGACTGAGCTCATTAATGGTACAGATTACAAACAGACATATTTATTTGATTTATTGCAGTAAGGCAATTACCTAGTTTCCCAAAGTTTAGTTTCCTAAAGTTTAGTTTCCTAAAGTGTAGTTTCCCAAAGTTTAGTTTCCTAAAGTGTAGTTTCCCAAAGTTTAGTTTCCTAAAGTGTAGTTTCCTTAGTCTAGTTTCCTAAAGTTTAGTTTCCTTAGTGTAGTTTCCTAAAGTGTAGTTTCCTTAGTGTAGTTTTATAAAGTGTAGGTTCCTTAGTGTAGTTACCAAGTGTAGTTTCCTAAAGTGTAGTTTCCTAAAGTGTAGTTTCCTAAAGTGTAGTTTCCTTAGTCTAGTTTCCTAAAGTGTAGTTTCCTAAAGTGTAGTTTCCTTAGTGTAGTTACCAAGTGTAGTTTCCTAAAGTG
>NC_143051.1:8017500-8025000 GCF_057628025.1 Oncorhynchus mykiss | reverse complement strand
CGAACGGTTGAAAAGCATGCATTTGGTTTTACTAGCGTTTAAGAGCAGTTGGAGGCCACGGAGAAATGTGAAGAAAGAAGAATTCCATTGATGTGCAGAAATCACAGTATTAGTTTTCTTCTGCAGGGAAGGATAGTCATTGAGAAATGTTAAACACTGTCATTTCTATAGAAGTAGGTGGGGGTGTTAGAGGCTCTTATTGTCTTCAGCTTCTTCTTCTTCTTTTAACTGCAGCGGTATCTTTCTATGGGGCGGTGCTTTAGATCGGCTATAGCTTCTCTCTCTCTTTTCAATATCTATTTCCTTCTCTCTCTCTCTCTCTCTCTCTCTCTCTCTGTCTCTCTCTCTCTCTCTCTCTCTCTGTCTCTCTCTCTCTCTCGCTCTCTCTCTCTCTCTCTCTCTCTCTCTCTCTCGCTCTCTCTCTCTCTCTCTCTCTCTCTCTCTCTCTCTCGCTCTTTCTCTCTCTCTGTTCCACAGAGAATTTATATTTAATATTCATGATCTTTGTGTGATTGAACATTTTTGAGTGTGTGTGTGTGTCTATGTTGTGTGTGGCAGTATGTGCATGACCTGATCTTAATCTATTCTGTGACCCAAATACAGTGCCTTGCGAAAGTATTCGGCCCCCTTGAACTTTGCGACCTTTTGCCACATTTCAGGCTTCAAACATTGATTCTTCACAAAAAAATACAGTTTTATATCTTTATGTTTGAAGCCTGAAATGTGGCAAAAGGTCGCAAAGTTCAAGGGGGCCGAATACTTTCGCAAGGCACTGTATATGTCTCGATACTATCAGCTCAAAAAATAGAATTACACTCCTGCATTCCCTTTCACAGCTCATCAATGTCAACGTGTCTGTGTTTCTTATCCATTAGAAGGGCTGTATAGGAGATGTCTTATCTGTTAGAAGGGCTGTATAGGAGATGTCTTATCCGTTAGTAGGGCTGTATAGGAGATGTCTTATCCGTTAGGAGGGCTGTATAGGAGATGTTTTGAACCACATTAATAAAATAAGACACCCAATGAAAACCTCCCAGTCTGTCTGTGCAGAAATTCTCTTTAGATGTTGTTTGCGCTAGAAGCTTCATCCTCATTAATAGACACATTATCTGGTCAGCTCGCTATCTATTATTCACAGTTCTACGTCAAACACTGCAGATCTGATCCCACGTCTAGTGTGTCCTGAAGCAACACGCGAATTCAAGAACAAACACCCGCACATGTACGCACACACACACACTAACACACACACACTAACACACACACACACACACTAACACACACACACTAACACACACACACTAACACACACACACACACTAACACACACACACTAACACACACATATTAACACTAACATACACACACTTACACTAACATACACACTAACATACACACACAGACTAACACACACAGACTAACACACACACACACACTTACACTAACACACACACACACACACACACACACACACACACACACACACACACACACACACACACACACACACACACACACACACACACACACACACACACACACCCACATACTAACATTAACATACACACACTTACACTAATATACACAGTAACACGAACATACATACACACACGCACACACACACACACACACACACACACACACTAACATACACACTAACACACACACACACAGACTAACACACACACACACTTACACTAACATACACACACACACACACACACACACACACACACACACACACACACACACACACACACACACACACACACACACACACACACACACACACAGTGTAATGAACTTGTCTAACACTGTGTCCTAAAGCCATAGTAATATCTATTTTATGTGCCAAACAAGCTATGCAGGGAGAGGAGAAATTAGCAATTTACAACTAGATTAGATTAGAACTAGATTAGATTACAATTAGATTAAGATTACAACTAGATTAGATTACAACTAGATTAAGATTAAAATTAGATTAGATTACAACTAGGTTAAGATTACAACTAGATTCGATTACAACTCGATTGGATTACAACTAGATTAAGATTACAACTAGATTAGATTATAACTAGATTAGATTACAACTAGATTAGATTGCAACTAGATTAAGATTACAATAAAATTAGATTACAACTAGATTAAGATTACAACTAAATTAGATTAGATTACAATTAGATTAAGATTACAACTAGATTAAGATTACAATTAGATTAAGATTACAACTAGATCTCCTCGAATCCTTATCATGAAGTTTCTCAACTTTCAAGGCAGCGTCCGAGTGCTGCGGAAAGCCAGGTATAAAGGGCAAGGTGTTATACGGTGACCAGGAGAGCATGTACTTCCGTGACCTTTCCACCAACCTGCACCGAAAAAAGGAAAGGCTACGACGGGGTCAAACGCCAGCTCAAGTCCCTCAACATTGACTATGCAATAACCTTCCCAGCTAAACAATGCGTGACTTACAATGGACGATCACACGAGTTTGAATATCCCTCTCAAGCCAAGGCGGTTCATCCGTGGATCTTCTTCCCGGTCCTGTTGCTGCCGTGAAGTTTGCTCTGGACTATGGAGAAGTGGTCCCACCTTGGATTATGTGACTGTTGGCAAGCTAACTAGCATTAGCTAATTTATTAGCTGCTACTTTAGTAGTGTAGCTAGCATAACAGTTAAGTGAAAAAATATGGGCAGCTAGCCCACTTAAAGATTCCTTATATTATTTGTAGCCTGTATGTGCTCATCAGTTAGCTCCGTTTCTTCTATAGGACAGGTGAGATAGCTGTCGATTGAACGTTGGACGTTTAAGTGTTTAAGTAATGTTGACAATTCTCTATTGTATTACATTAAACACTGTACATTGCCGGCAAAGAGGTTTAGCTCCACGTCAATGGACTCGAAATGGATGACAGAAATGTACTTTGGGGCATGTCCGTGGAGTTTGTAAACTATCCAAGCTTAAACAGGTTATTACTAGGCTTAAACAACTTCATTCATCTATTGTGTTCATACAAGAAATTCACTTGGTTGAAGGATGAGCTACTTGAACTACGCATGAGATGATAAGGGCAACTAATAGCATCCTGTTTCGCCTCTCATTCTCGTGGTGTTATGGCTGTCATTCACAAATCTATTCCGTTTCAAGTGGATAATATTTGAACTGATACCTCTGATAGATACGTTTTGATTACAGGGAACTCTTTTGAATGAGCATTTTAACATGGTAAATGTTAAAATGCGGAAATCTTTGAGATTTTATTTCTATTTTATAGCCTCCTTTCCTGGTAAAGTCCTAATGGCAGGGGGATTTTAATTGCACTCTTGATCCTCATGTAGATCGCTCCCCTGGTTTACACACTTCCCGCAGAGTAGAAATAAATTACAACATTTCATTAACCACTTATTAAATCTATGTGAACTGGAGGACTGAGAACCTGAGAAAATACTCGTCGACATTTAAACCATATTCTCTTTTTTTTATTTATTTTTTTGAATTTTACCCCTTTTTCTCCCCAATTTCGTGGTATCCAATTGTTGTAGTAGCTACTATCTTGTCTCATTGCTACAACTCGACAGCTCGGAAGAGACGAAGGCTGAATGTCGTGCGTCCTCCGATACACGACCCAACCAGCCGTACTGCTTCTTAACACAGCGCGCGTCCAACCCGGAAGCCAGCCGCACCAATGTGTCGGAGGAAACACCGTGCACCTGGCAACCTTGGCTAGCGCGCACTGCGCCCGGCCCGCCACAGGAGTCGCTGGTGCGCGATGAGACAAGGAGATCCCTACCGACCAAGCCCTCCCTAACCCGGACGACGCTAGGCCAATTGTGCGTCACCCCACGGACCTCCCGGTCGTGGCCGGTTACGACAGAGCCTGGGCGCGAACCCAGGGACTCTGATGGCACAGCTGGCGCTGCAGTAAAGCTCCCTTAACCACTGCGCCACCCGGGAGGCCTAAACCATATTCTCGTATAGACTTATTGTTAGATTCTTGCTCATTGCTTCCTGATGTAGCAGGAAATGGATATGATAGTTTTGTTCTGAGTGACCGTCCCCTGGTGTCATTATTCTATTGGGATACAAAACTAGTAAAACAATCCTCCAGATGCTGTTTGCATATCAGATGGTTACAAGAGCCAGACATCTTACATTACATTGGAGTGCAATTACTACGGGAGGGTGTCTCTCCAGGAACAGGGTTGGAGTTAAAACCTACAGGAGGGTGTCTCTCCGGGAACAGGGTTGGAGTTCAAACCTACAGGAGGGTGTCTCTCCAGGAACAGGGTTGGAGTTAAAACCTACAGGAGGGTGTCTCTCCAGGAACAGGGTTGGAGTTAAAACCTACAGGAGGGTCTCTCTCCAGGAACAGGGTTAGAGTTAAAACCTACAGGAGGGTGTCTCCAGGAACAGGGTTGGAGTTAAAACCTACAGGAGGGTGTCTCTCCAGGAACAGGGTTGGAGTTAAAACCTACAGGAGGGTGTCTCTCCAGGAACCGGGTTGGAGTTAAAACCTATGGGAGGGTGTCTCCAGGAACAGGGTTGGAGTTAAAACCTACAGGAGGGTCTCTCTCCAGGAACAGGGTTGGAGTTAAAACCTACAGGAGGGTCTCTCTCCAGGAACAGGGTTGGAGTTAAAACCTACAGGAGGGTCTCTCTCCAGGAACAGGGTTGGAGTTAAAACCTACAGGAGAGTGTCTCTCCAACAACAGGGTTGGAGTTAAAACCTACAGGAGGGTGTCTCTCCAGGAACAGGGTTGGAGTTAAAACCTACAGGAGGGTGTCTCTCCAGGAACAGGGTTGTAGTTAAAACCTACAGGGGGGTTTCTCTCCAGGAACAGGGTTGGAGTTAAAACCTACAGGAGGGTCTCTCTCCAGGAACAGGGTTGGAGTGAAAACCTACAGGAGGGTTTCTCTCCAAGAACAGGGTTGGAGTGAAAACCTAAAGGAGGGTCTCTCTCCAGGAACAGGGTTGGAGTAAAAACCTACAGGAGTGTATATATCCAGGAACAGGGTTGGAGTGAAAACCTACAGGAGTGTAATCTCCAGGCACAGGGTTGGAGTGAAAACCTACAGGAGGGTTTCTCTCCAGGAACAGGGTCGGAGTGAAAACCTACAGGAGTGTAATCTCCAGGAACAGGGTTGGAGTTAAAACCTACAGGAGTGTATTCTCCAGGAACAGGGTTGGAGTGAAAACCTACAGGATGGTATATATCCAGGAACAGGGTTGGAGAGACCTGTTATAGAGTGACACTCCTTCTGATTTGATGTTAGCTCACGCTGATGGACAGGAGGTTTGATTTGATGTTAGCTCACGCTGATGGACAGGAGGTTTGATTTGATGTTAGCTCACGCTGATGGACAGGAGGTTTGATTTGATGTTAGCTCACGCTGATGGACAGGAGGTTTGATTTGATGTTAGCTCACGCTGATGGACAGGAGGTTTGATTTGATGTTAGCTCACGCTGATGGACAGGAGGTTTGATTTGATGTTAGCTCACGCTGATGGACAGGAGGTTTGATTTGATGTCAGCTCACGCTGATGGACAGGAGGTTTGATTTGATGTTAGCTCACGCTGATGGACAGGAGGTTTGATTTGATGTTAGCTCACGCTGATGGACAGGAGGTTTGATTTGATGTCAGCTCACGCTGATGGACAGGAGGTTTGTTTGTCAATGAATTCCATCAAGCTATGTAGCCTAATCATTCCATTTTTGGTTAATAAACAAAATTACAATGTTTTGTTGTTTCTCTGTGATTCTAGTCGCCTAGCACTTTTTATGTAGCTGGCTTTAGATAGCCGGCAAGATAGGTTCCCAATCTCCTAACATGACAATTAGCTACCAAGCCATTTCAGGCTATCAAGTTAGAGTAGCTTTTCTAGCTACCTGAGCTGGTATGCTTAGATAAGTTATGCAGAAAATAATATATGTTTCTGACATAGTATTAAGCATACTGGTTATGGCTCTAGACAGCAGAACTGTTACAGGTGGTTAAAACAATTCTAACTTTTCCACCTCTACTCCATCCTCACCAGTCCCCTCTAAAATAATGGCTCTATTGCACCTGCTTCTGAGGATGTTTTGTACTTGTTTCTTTTATATATATACACATGTATATTTAAATACGCACAGGGGCAATAAAGACCTGACAAAAAGGAATTCAAACACACACACACACACACACACACACACACACACACACACACACACACACAAAACACACGTAAACACACACACACACACACACACACAAACAAAAAAACACACACACACACACACACAAAAACACACGTAAACACACACACACACACACACACACACACACACACACACACACACACACACACAGACACACACCTACAAATGTTCGATCCTAAACCAGTAATCTGAGAGATGATGCCTCGTATTAGTTCCCGAAGCTAATGCCTGGGCTTTAGCTCATCGGTCTAACACGTTGTGTGGCGCATTGATGACCTGAATTCAAATGCAATCCTTTACAAGGCAGGTAAAGGTTGCTGGATCGAATCCCCGAGCTGACAGGGTAAAAATCTGTTGTTCTGCGGCTGAACAAGGCAGTTAAACCCACTGTTCCCCTGAACAAGGCAGTTAACCCCACTGTTCCCCTGAACAAGGCAGTAACACCCACTGTTCCCCTGAACAAGGCAGTTAACCCACTGTTCCCCTGAACAAGGCAGTTAACCCACTGTTCCCCTGAACAAGGCAGTTAACCCACTGTTCCCCTGAACAAGGCAGTTAACCCCACTGTTCCCCTGAACAAGGCAGTTAACCCCACTGTTCCCCTGAACAAGGCAGTTAAACCCACTGTTCCCCTGAACAAGGCAGTTAACCCCACTGTTCCCCTGAACAAGGCAGTTAACCCACTGTTCCCCTGAACAAGGCAGTTAACCCACTGTTCCCCTGAACAAGGCAGTTAAACCCACTGTTCCCCTGAACAAGGCAGTTAACCCACTGTTCCCCTGAACAAGGCAGTTAACCCACTGTTCCCCTGAACAAGGCAGTTAAACCCACTGTTCCCCTGAACAAGGCAGTTAAACCCACTGTTCCCCTGAACAAGGCAGTTAACCCCACTGTTCCCCTGAACAAGGCAGTTAACCCACTGTTCCCCTGAACAAGGCAGTTAACCCCACTGTTCCCCTGAACAAGGCAGTTAAACCCACTGTTCCCCTGAACAAGGCAGTTAAACCCACTGTTCCCCTGAACAAGGCAGTTAACCCCACTGTTCCCCTGAACAAGGCAGTTAAACCCACTGTTCCCCTGAACAAGGCAGTTAACCCACTGTTCCCCTGAACAAGGCAGTTAACCTCCCTGGTAGGGCGTCACTATAAAATCATGTTTTTTTTCTTAACTGACTTGCCTAGTTAAATATTGATTTAAAAAATAAATAAAAATAAACAGGGAGTTGGATTTAATTTCTTCACTTCCTAACACACAGCGATGTCTTTTTTATTATATTTAATGTCATGAATAGAAAGAGGAAT
>NC_143051.1:7910000-8012500 GCF_057628025.1 Oncorhynchus mykiss | reverse complement strand
GCCTAACTCATCCCTGTTGAAGCCTAACTCAGCTCTGTTGAAGCCTAACTCATCCCTGTTGAAGCCTAACTAAGCTCTGTTGAAATCTAACTCAGCTCTGTTGAAGCCTAACTCACCTCTGTTGAAGCCTAACTCATCCCTGTTGAAGCCTAACTAAGCTCTGTTGAAATCTAACTCAGCTCTGTTGAAGCCTAACTCATCCCTGTTGAAGCCTAACTCATACCTGTTGAAGCCTAACTAAGCTCTGTTGAAGCCTAACTCAGCTCTGTTGAAGCCTAACTCATCCCTGTTGAAGCCTAACTCATCCCTGTTGAAGCCTAACTCAGCTCTGTTGAAGCCTAACTCATCCCTGTTGAAGCCTAACTCATCCCTGTTGAAGCCTAACTCATCTCTGTTGAAGCCTAACTCATCCCTGTTGAAGCCTAACTCAGCTCTGTTGAAGCCTAACTCAGCTCTGTTGAAGCCTAACTCATCTCTGTTGAAGCCTAACTCATCCCTGTTGAAGCCTAACTCAGCTCTGTTGAAGCCTAACTCATCCCTTATGAAGCCTAACTCATCCCTGTTGAAGCCTAACTCATCCCTGTTGAAGCCTAACTCAGCTCTGTTGAAGCCTAACTCATCCCTGTTGAAGCCTAACTAAGCTCTGTTGAAATCTAACTCAGCTCTGTTGAAGCCTAACTCATCCCTGTTGAAGCCTAACTCATACCTGTTGAAGCCTAACTAAGCTCTGTTGAAGCCTAACTCAGCTCTGTTGAAGCCTAACTCATCCCTGTTGAAGCCTAACTCATCCCTGTTGAAGCCTAACTCAGCTCTGTTGAAGCCTAACTCATCTCTGTTGAAGCCTAACTAAGCTCTGTTGAAATCTAACTCAGCTCTGTTGAAGCCTAACTCATCCCTGTTGAAGCCTAACTCATACCTGTTGAAGCCTAACTAAGCTCTGTTGAAGCCTAACTCAGCTCTGTTGAAGCCTAACTCATCCCTGTTGAAGCCTAACTCATCCCTGTTGAAGCCAAACTCAGCTCTGTTGAAGCCTAACTCATCCCTGTTGAAGCCTAACTAAGCTCTGTTGAAATCTAACTCAGCTCTGTTGAAGCCTAACTCACCTCTGTTGAAGCCTAACTCATCCCTGTTGAAGCCTAACTAAGCTCTGTTGAAGCCTAACTCAGCTCTGTTGAAGCCTAACTCATCCCTGTTGAAGCCTAACTCATCCCTGTTGAAGCCTAACTCAGCTCTGTTGAAGCCAAACTCATCCCAGTTGAAGCCTAACTAAGCTCTGTTGAAGTCTAACTAAGCTCTGTTGAAGCCTAACTCATCTCTGTTGAAGCCTAACTCATCCCTGTTGAAGCCTAACTCAGCTCTGTTGAAGCCTAACTCATCCCTGTTGAAGCCTAACTCATCCCTGTTGAAGCCTAACTCATCTCTGTTGAAGCCTAACTCATCCCTGTTGAAGCCTAACTCAGCTCTTTTGAAGCCTAACTCAGCTCTGTTGAAGCCTAACTCATCTCTGTTGAAGCCTAACTCATCCCTGTTGAAGCCTAACTCAGCTCTGTTGAAGCCTAACTCATCCCTGTTGAAGCCTAACTCAGCTCTGTTGAAGCCTAACTCAGCCCTGTTGAAGCCTAACTCATCCCTGTTGAAGCCTAACTCATACCTGTTGAAGCCTAACTAAGCTCTGTTGAAGCCTAACTCAGCTCTGTTGAAGCCTAACTCATCCCTGTTGAAGCCTAACTCATACCTGTTGAAGCCTAACTAAGCTCTGTTGAAGCCTAACTCAGCTCTGTTGAAGCCTAACTCAGCCCTGTTGAAGCCTAACTCAGCTCTGTTGAAGCCTAACTCATCCCTGTTGAAGCCTAACTAAGCTCTGTTGAAATCTAACTCAGCTCTGTTGAAGCCTAACTCACCTCTGTTGAAGCCTAACTCATCCCTGTTGAAGCCTAACTAAGCTCTGTTGAAGCCTAACTCAGCTCTGTTGAAGCCTAACTCATCCCTGTTGAAGCCTAACTCATCCCTGTTGAAGCCTAACTCAGCTCTGTTGAAGCCAAACTCTTCCCTGTTGAAGCCTAACTAAGCTCTGTTGAAGTCTAACTCAGCTCTGTTGAAGCCTAACTCATCTCTGTTGAAGCCTAACTAATCCCTGTTGAAGCCTAACTCAGCTCTGTTGAAGCCTAACTCATCCCTGTTGAAGCCTAACTCATCCCTGTTGAAGCCTAACTCATCTCTGTTGAAGCCTAACTCATCCCTGTTGAAGCCTAACTCAGCTCTGTTGAAGCCTAACTCAGCTCTGTTGAAGCCTAACTCATCTCTGTTGAAGCCTAACTCATCCCTGTTGAAGCCTAACTCAGCTCTGTTGAAGCCTAACTCATCCCTGTTGAAGCCTAACTCAGGTCTGTTGAAGCCTAACTCAGCTCTGTTGAAGCCAAACTCATCCCTGTTGAAGCCTAACTAAGCTCTGTTGAAGCCTAACTCAGCTCTGTTGAAGCCTAACTCATCCCTGTTGAAGCCTAACTCATCCCTGTTGAAGCCTAACTCAGCTCTGTTGAAGCCAAACTCATCCCTGTTGAAGCCTAACTAAGCTCTGTTGAAGTCTAACTAAGCTCTGTTGAAGCCTAACTCATCTCTGTTGAAGCCTAACTCATCCCTGTTGAAGCCAAACTCAGCTCTGTTGAAGCCTAACTCATCCCTGTTGAAGCCTAACTCATCCCTGTTGAAGCCTAACTCATCTCTGTTGAAGCCTAACTCATCCCTGTTGAAGCCTAACTCAGCTCTGTTGAAGCCTAACTCAGCTCTGTTGAAGCCTAACTCATCTCTGTTGAAGCCTAACTCATCCCTGTTGAAGCCTAACTCAGCTCTGTTGAAGCCTAACTCATCCCTGTTGAAGCCTAACTCAGCTCTGTTGAAGCCTAACTCAGCCATGTTGAAGCCTAACTCATCCCTGTTGAAGCCTAACTCATACCTGTTGAAGCCTAACTAAGCTCTGTTGAAGCCTAACTCAGCTCTGTTGAAGCCTAACTCATCCCTGTTGAAGCCTAACTCATCCCTGTTGAAGCCTAACTCAGCTCTGTTGAAGCCTAACTCATCCCTGTTGAAGCCTAACTAAGCTCTGTTGAAATCTAACTCAGCTCTGTTGAAGCCTAACTCACCTCTGTTGAAGCCTAACTCATCCCTGTTGAAGCCTAACTAAGCTCTGTTGAAGCCTAACTCAGCTCTGTTGAAGCCTAACTCATCCCTGTTGAAGCCTAACTCATCCCTGTTGAAGCCTAACTCAGCTCTGTTGAAGCCAAACTCATCCCTGTTGAAGCCTAACTAAGCTCTGTTGAAGTCTAACTCAGCTCTGTTGAAGTCTAACTCATCTCTGTTGAAGCCTAACTCATCCCTGTTGAAGCCTAACTCAGCTCTGTTGAAGCCTAACTCATCCCTGTTGAAGCCTAACTCATCCCTGTTGAAGCCTAACTCATCTCTGTTGAAGCCTAACTCATCCCTGTTGAAGCCTAACTCAGCTCTGTTGAAGCCTAACTCAGCTCTGTTGAAGCCTAACTCATCTCTGTTGAAGCCTAACTCATCCCTGTTGAAGCCTAACTCAGCTCTGTTGAAGCCTAACTCATCCCTGTTGAAGCCTAACTCAGGTCTGTTGAAGCCTAACTCAGCTCTGTTGAAGCCTAACTCATCCCTGTTGAAGCCTAACTCATCTCTGTTGAAGCCTAACTCAGCTCTGTTGAAGCCTAACTCATCCCTGTTGAAGCCTAACTCATCCCTGTTGAAGCCTAACTCATCCCTGTTGAAGCCTAACTAAGCTCTGTTGAAATCTAACTCAGCTCTGTTGAAGCCTAACGCACCTCTGTTGAAGCCTAACTCATCCCTGTTGAAGCCTAACTAAGCTCTGTTGAAGCCTAACTCAGCTCTGTTGAAGCCTAACTCATCCCTGTTGAAGCCTAACTCATCCCTGTTGAAGCCTAACTCAGCTCTGTTGAAGCCAAACTCATCCCTGTTGAAGCCTAACTAAGCTCTGTTGAAGTCTAACTCAGCTCTGTTGAAGTCTAACTCATCTCTGTTGAAGCCTAACTCATCCCTGTTGAAGCCTAACTCAGCTCTGTTGAAGCCTAACTCATCCCTGTTGAAGCCTAACTCATCCCTGTTGAAGCCTAACTCATCTCTGTTGAAGCCTAACTCATCCCTGTTGAAGCCTAACTCAGCTCTGTTGAAGCCTAACTCAGCTCTGTTGAAGCCTAACTCATCTCTGTTGAAGCCTAACTCATCCCTGTTGAAGCCTAACTCAGCTCTGTTGAAGCCTAACTCATCCCTGTTGAAGCCTAACTCAGGTTTGTTGAAGCCTAACTCAGCTCTGTTGAAGCCTAACTCATCCCTGTTGAAGCCTAACTCATCTCTGTTGAAGCCTAACTCAGCTCTGTTGAAGCCTAACTCATCCCTGTTGAAGCCTAACTCATCCCTGTTGAAGCCTAACTCATCCCTGTTGAAGCCTGACTCATCCCTGTTGAAGCCTAACTCATCCCTGTTGAAGCCTAACTCAGCTCTGTTGAAGCCTAACTCATCCCTGTTGAAGCCTAACTCAGCTCTGTTGAAGCCTAACTCATCCCTGTTGAAGCCTAACTCATCCCTGTTGAAGCCTAACTCATCTCTGTTGAAGCCTAACTCATCCCTGTTGAAGCCTAACTCATCTCTGTTGAAGCCTAACTCATCTCTGTTGAAGCCTAACTCATCCCTGTTGAAGCCTAACTCATCCCTGTTGAAGCCTAACTCATCTCTGTTGAAGCCTAACTCATCCCTGTTGAAGCCTAACTCATCTCTGTTGACACCTCCACTGGGTTCAACTGGGTTCATCTGGGTCATCTGGGTTCCACTGGGTTCATCTGGGTTCATCTGGGTTACACTGGGTTCATCTGGGTTCATCGGGGTTCCACTGGGTTCATCTGGGTTCAACTGGGTTCATCTGGGTTCCACTGGGTTCATCTGGGTTCAATCTGCATCTCTAATTCCTCCACTAAACCACTATACCAAATCAGTTACCCACCTTGCATGAGTGTGTGAGTGTGTGTGAGCGTGTGTGAGTGTGTGTGAGTGTGTGTGAGAGCGCTGCGCTCATGTTTGCGTGCATGCTGTAATTCCCCTTCTAAACGACTATTCGGTGTTAAACAGATGATCCTATATAATGCTATTAGGTCAGCCTCCACATATCAATAACAACCATTAGTTGTAATCGCCCTTTCATTAGTGATTTGTGCATTGTGTGTGTGTGTGTGTGTGTGTGTGTGTGTGTGTGTGTGTGTGTGTGTGTGTGTGTGTGTGTGTGCCTGATCATCTGACACGTTTTTTTCCCTAACTGTTGTTTTCAGATTGTTCAAAGCAAGACATTACTCTTACCCTACCTCTGTTATATAGTGGTATCACATCAACCTACACTGCCTCTAGAGCAGTGTTGACCCTATGTTACAGGTCAATTTGACCCGGTAGTAAAATAATTACTATTTAATAAATACAAAATCACCATGACCCTTCATCTAGTCCTTTAGGTAGGGCTGATGAACTGAAATATATTTTATTTTTATTTTATTCTCCATAGTTGACCTGTATTTTACCTGCACTTCGACCTTAGTGGCCAAGACATGGATTTCCGGGCATTAAAGGTCTAACCATGATGATCACAAGGATATAATGAAGTTTTCCCTGTGATGTTCAGAGGCCGAGAGACAGGGATCTGAAATTTGGCCCAAAAAAAACAAATTGAAATGTTGTCATAAAATGTCATAATTGTAAAAATAATAATAATTATGACTTTGGTATATGTGTCAAACATTTGGCTCAACATTTTTTTGAAGTTGGGTCTATCTACAACATGAAATTCATGTTGGGGGTTAAAATCATGTATTTATATATTTATATATATTAATTTGTTTGACCTAGAACATCATCCGTGTATAGCCTTTTTGAATAGAAGGGAAGGGCTAGAATCACTGTGTTAAATAATGTTCAATCTCGTGGCATACAAAGAAACATCTTCATTAGTCAGAAGAAAGAGAAACATCTTGATCAAATCAAGTCACATATTTATTGGTCACATACCCGTGTTCAGCAGATGTTATTGAGGGAGGAGCGAAATGCTTGTGTTTCTAGCTCAGACAGTGCTGTAGTATCTAACAAGTAATATCTAACAAGTAGTATCTAACAAGTAGTATCTAACAAGTAATATCTAACAAGTAATATCTAACAATTACACAACATGAACTCAATTCACACAAATCTAAATAAATTAATATAATTAAAAATATATAAACATATGGACGAGAAATGTCAGAGTGGCATAGACTGAGATACAGTAGAATAGAACAGTATATACATATGAGACGACTTATGCAAATATGTAAGCATATAAAAACGTTGGTGTCCGTCGTAGTAAACGTCGGTGTCCGTCGTAGTAAACGTCGGTGTCCGTCGTAGTAAACGTCGGTGTCCGTGACGTAGTAAACGTTGGTGTCCGTCGTAGTAAACGTCGGTGTCCGTGACGTAGTAAACGTCGGTGTCCGTCGTAGTAAACGTCGGTGTCCGTCATAGTAAACGTCGGTGTCCATCGTAGTAGATGTCGTTGTCCGTCGTAGTAAACGTCGGTGTCCGTCGTAGTAAACGTCGGTGTCCGTGACGTAGTAAACGTCGGTGTCCGTCGTAGTAAACGTCGGTGTCCATCGTAGTAGATGTCGGTGTCCGTCGTAGTAAACGTCGGTGTCCGTCGTAGTAAACGTTGGTGTCCGTGACGTAGTAAACGTCGGTGTCCGTCGTAGTAAACGTCGGTGTCCGTGACGTAGTAAACGTCGGTGTCCGTGACGTAGTAAACGTCAGTGTCCGTCGTAGTAAACGTCGGTGTCCGTCGTAGTAAACGTCGGTGTCCGTCGTAGTAAACGTCGGTGTCCGTCGTAGTAAACGTTGGTGTCCGTGACGTAGTAAACGTCGGTGTCCGTCGTAGTAAACGTCGGTGTCCGTGACGTAGTAAACGTCGGTGTCCGTCGTAGTAAACGTCGGTGTCCGTCGTAGTAAACGTCGGTGTCCGTCGTAGTAAACGTCGGTGTCCGTCGTAGTAAACGTCGGTGTCCGTGACGTAGTAAACGTCGGTGTCTGACGTGGCTTGTTTTCCTTTTGTAGCCAGTGATTGTCTATAGATGCTGCCACATGCGTCTCGTGTCTGAGCCGTTGAATTGCGACTCGCCAAGATTGCGCAAAGCTGTCATCAAGGCAAAGGGTGGACATTGGAAGAATCTCGAATATATTTTGATTTGGTTACTATATGATTCCATGTGTTATTTCATATTTTTTGATGTCTTCACTATTATTCTACAATGTAGAAAACAAGAAACACCCCCTTTTTTCACTAAGCAAGTCAGTTTAAACTTCTTGGCGCACCCATCCCGTTAGCAGGATAATTCACGTCAACATCAGCTGGATTGCAGCGCGCCAAATTCAAATTTAATTACTAAAAATATAAAATGTTCATGAAATCACAAGTGCAATATAGCAAAACACAGTTTAGCTTGTTGTTGATCCACCTGGCGTGTCAGATTTCAATAAAGCTTTTCGGTGAAAGCACACCAAGCGTTTATGTTAGGACATCTCTCTCAGTAGACAAAATGTAGATTGGTCACAAAAGTCAGAAAAGCAATAAATTAAATCGCTTACCTTTGATGATCTTCGGATGTTTGCACTCACGAGACTCCCAGTTACACAATAAATATTCCTTTGTTCCATAAAGATTATTTTTATATCCAAAATACCTCCGTTTGTTTGGCGCGTTATGTTCAGAAATCCACAGGATAGAGCGGTCACGACATCGCAGACAAAAATTCCAAAAGGTATTCGTAATGTTCACAGAAACATGTCAAACGTTTTTATAATCAATCCTCAGGTTGTTTTTTGCAATCGATAATCAATAATATATCAACCAGGACTTGTGTTCTAAAACTTTGGATCGGAAGTGTAGGTAATAAGAGAACATTGGTATGCTGGGGTCATTGTCCATTTGGAAGACATCTCCAAAATTCCAAAGGTCTTCGTCCCCATGTGCAGTTGCAAACCGTAGTCTTTGTCGATATATATATATATATATAGGACTCGTTTTTTACTGTGGATGTAGATAATTGTGTACCTGTTTCCTCCAGCATCTTCACAAGGTCCTTTGCTGTTGTTCTGCGATTGATTTGCACTTTTCGCACCAAAGTATATTCATGCTGATTTCTTTTGATTTTCCCATGATGTCAAGCAACAAGGCACTGAGTTTGAAGGTAGGCCTTGAAATACATCCACAGGAACACCTCTAATTGACTCAAATGATGTCAATCAGCCTATCAGAAGCTTATAAAGCCATGACATATTTTTCAGAAATTTTCCAAGCTGTTTAAAGGCACAATCAATTTAGTGTATTTAAACTTCTGACCCACTGGTGTTGTGATACAGTGAATTATAAGTGAAATAATCTGTCTGTAAACAATTGTTGGAAAAATGACTTGTGTCATGCACACAGTAGATGTCCAACCGACTTGCCAAAACTATAGTTTGTTAACAAGAAATTTGTGGAGTGGTTGAAAATTGAGTTTTAATGACTCCTACATAAGTGTATGTAAACTGCAGACTTCAACTGTAGGTAATGAAAGGTAATGAGAGATAATAGGTAATGAGAGAAGAGAGGGAATGGGAGAAGGTATGGTAATGAGAGAAGAGAGGTAATGAGAGAAGAGAGGTAATGAGAGAAGAGAGGTAATGAGAGAAGAGAGGTAATGATAGAAGAGAGGTAATGAGAGAAGAGAGGTAATGAGAGAAGAGATGTAATGAGAGAAGAGCGGTAATGAGAGAAGACAGGTAATGAGAGAAGAGAGGTAGTAATGAGAGAAGAGATGTAATGAGAGAAGAGAGGTAATGAGAGAAGAGAGGTAATGAAAGAAGAGAGGTAATGAGAGAAGAGAGGCAATGAGAGAAGAGAGGTAATGAGAGGTATTGAGATAAGAGAGGTAATGAGAGTTATTGAGAGAAGAGGTAATGAGAGATGAGAGGTAATGAGAGAAGAGGTAATGATAGAAGAGAGGGAATGAGAGGTAATGATAGAAGAATGAATGAGAGGTAATGATATAAGAGACAAGAGAGGTAATGAGACATGAGAGGTAATGACAGAAGGCATATAATGCCAGAAGAGAGGTAATGAGAAAAGAGCGGGAATGAGAGGCATTGATAGAAGAGAGGGAATGAGAGGTGATGATAGAAGAGGGGTAATGAAAGAAAATAGATCATGAGAGAAGAGGGAATGAGAGAAGGGAGAATGAGAGAAGAACGAATGAGAGAAGGGAGAATGAGAGAAGAGAGAGAATGAGAGGTAATGAGAGAAGAGAGGTAATGACAGAAGAGTGGTAATGACAGAAGAGTGGTAATGACAGAAGATATGCATTAAGAGATGAGATAATGAGAGGAGATAATGATAGAAGAGAGGTAATGGGAGAAGAGAGGTAATGAGAGAAGAGATGTAATGAGAGAAGAGAGGTAATGAGACGAGAGGTAATGAGAGAAGATAGGTAATGATAGAAGAGAGGTAATGAGAGAATGAGAGGTAATGAGACAAGAGATGTAATGAGAGAATGAGAGGTAATGAGACAAGAGAGGTAATGAGAGAATGAGAGGTAATGAGACAAGAGATGTAATGAGAGAATGAGAGGTAATGAGAGAAGAGAGGTAATGAGAGAAGATAGGTAATGATAGAAGAGAGGTAATGAGAGAAGAGAGGTAATGACAGAAGAGTGGTAATGACAGAAGAGTGGTAATGACAGAAGATATGCATTAAGAGATGAGATAATGAGAGGAGATAATGATAGAAGAGAGGTAATGGGAGAAGAGAGGTAATGAGAGAAGAGATGTAATGATAGAAGAGAGGTAATGAGAGAATGAGAGGTAATGAGAGAAGATAGGTAATGATAGAAGAGAGGTAATGAGAGAATGAGAGGTAATGAGACAAGAGATGTAATAAGAGAAGAGACTCCATTGACACACATCCAACCAGAAATAACCATATCAGGCATCTATTTAATTTCACAGACATGGTGATGTGAGATGTGTAAATCCATGCCAGAGTTACACACATTCTCATTCTCTCTTATGATTCCCCTCTGTTTATATCTATTTGAAGAGACTTTGATCATCTCTCTGTGTCTGATGTTGTTTTTCCTGATTTCCATAATGTAATGGAGCCAGGCAGGCAGCTGAGAGTGAAATTAGCTTAGTGTTTTGCTACACAGAAAAACACCAGCAACCTACACATTGTTGACAAGAATCACCCTAAAAGAGTCACCCTAAAACACTGATCTTAGATAAGTTTTGTGTTTTTATTTCCGATGGTTAAGGTTAGGGTTTGACATACTGTAAGCTGATCCTAGATCTGTGCTTCAGGGCAACCCAGAATGTGTTTGTTACCAGGTTTTAAAATGCAATATGGAAGAATACCGGGAAAAGAAACAGACCACACTCAGTTGAAAACGGGAAAAACACACAAACAGATTCAAAGACGTATCCCACACATTTCCATGAGATTAAGAAACATTTGAGTCCTTTTGCCACAATCATAAAATACACTTTATATTTCCCGCTTTATAATGTGAATAATAAGATTTTACTGCTAAATACGTAGCTGTCAATCTGAAATGAATACTCGGAGATGTGTGACTGGAATTTGTAGTCCCAAATGGCACCCTATTCCCAAACCAATGTTGTGTTCGGTGTATGTAGTTGATTTCCGTGTCCCAAGTGGCACCCTATTCCCAAACCAATGTTGTGTTCAGTGTACAGTGCCTTGCGAAAGTATTCGGCCCCCTTGAACTTTGCGACCTTTTGCCACATTTCAGGCTTCAAACATAAAGATATAAAACTGTATTTTTTTGTGAAGAATCAACAACAAGTGGGACACAATCATGAAGTGGAACGACATTTATTGGATATTTCAAACTTTTTTAACAAATCAAAAACTGAAAAATTGGGCGTGCAAAATTATTCAGCCCCCTTAAGTTAATACTTTGTAGCGCCACCTTTTGCTGCGATTACAGCTGTAAGTCGCTTGGGGTATGTCTCTATCAGTTTTGCACATCGAGAGACTGAAATGTTTTCCCATTCCTCCTTGCAAAACAGCTCGAGCTCAGTGAGGTTGGATGGAGAGTAGTAAAACCAATGTTGTGTTGGGTGTATGTAGTCCCAAATGGCACCCTATTCCCTACATACCAATGTTGTGTTGGGTGTATGTAGTCCCAAATGGCACCCTATTCCCAAACCAATGTTGTGTTGGGTGTAATGTAGTCCCAAATGGCACCCTATTCCCAAACCAATGTTGTGTTGGGTGTATGTAGTCCCAAATGGCACCCTATTCCCAAACCAATGTTGTGTTCGGTGTATGTAGTCCCAAATAGCACCCTATTCCCAAACCAATGTTGTGTTGGGTGTATGTGGTCCCAAATGGCACCCTGTTCCCTACATACCAATGTTGTGTTGGGTGTATGTAGTCCCAAATGGCACCCTATTCCCTACATACCAATGTTGTGTTGGGTGTATGTAGTCCCAAATGGCACCCTATTCCCTACATACCAATGTTGTGTTGGGTGTATGTAGTCCCAAATGGCACCCTATTCCCTACATACCAATGTTGTGTTCGGTGTATGTAGTCCCAAATGGCACCCTATTCCCAAACCAATGTTGTGTTGGGTGTATGTAGTCCCAAATGGCACCCTATTCCCTACATACCAATGTTGTGTTGGGTGTATGTAGTCCCAAATGGCACCCTATTCCCTACATACCAATGTTGTGTTCGGTGAACGTAGTCCCAAATGGCACCCTATTCCCAAACCAATGTTGTGTTGGGTGTATGTAGTCCCAAATGGCACCCTATTCCCAAACCAATGTTGTGTTGGGTGTATGTAGTCCCAAATGGCACCCTATTCCCAAACCAATGTTGTGTTGGGTGTATGTAGTCCCAAATGGCACCCTATTCCCAAACCAATGTTGTGTTGGGTGTAATGTAGTCCCAAATGGCACCCTATTCCCAAACCAATGTTGTGTTGGGTGTATGTAGTCCCAAATGGCATCCTATTCCCAAACCAATGTTGTGTTCGGTGTATGTAGTCCCAAATGGCACTCTATTCCCTACATACCAATGTTGTGTTGGGTGTATGTAGTCCCAAATGGCACCCTATTCCCAAACCAATGTTGTGTTAGGTGTATGTAGTCCCAAATGGCACTCTATTCCCTACATACCGATGTTGTGTTGGGTGTATGTAGTCCCAAATGGCACCCTGTTCCCTACATACCAATGTTGTGTTCGGTGTATGTAGTCCCAAATGGCGCCCTATTCCCAAACCAATGTTGTGTTCGGTGTATGTAGTCCCAAATGGCACTCTATTCCCTACATACCGATGTTGTGTTGGGTGTATGTAGTCCCAAATGGCACCCTATTCCCTACATACTGATGTAATATCTTAATTTGACCAGTTTCTCACAGCAGGAAAATAATCCTGCAGCAAAAGGAAATGTGAATTATTACTTGGATTATAAATAATGTACATTTTTGTAAACAAAACAATTTGTTAGGATAAATCAAATCTGACATTTTTAAGTGGAAATTATAAACTTTAGAAGCCGTTTTAAACCTTGAACACACTACAGTCTTCTACAACAGAGAAATCATATGAATTAAGATAGTATGTGCTGTATCTGTTCACTACGTACAGTACCTCATGGAAATCAACACATTCCTTCACACAGTCTTCACAAATGTGTTTTCCTACTGCGGTACAGAACCTACTACTCCACAGTCTCTACAATTATAGAACATTTTACAAATTCATAAAAAAAGTATTTAATGAAAATGTCTCGATTGTATATGTCTTCACACACGAGAGTAAACAGTTGGTGGACGCGCCTTTGGCAGCAATTACAGCTGTGAATCATTTTGAATAAGATTGTACCAACTTTGCACAACTCATAGGGCAACATAAACAGGTATATATGCTGTATTGTTTTTGCTAAAATTGCTCATGCTCAGTAAATTTGTTTGGGAGTCATTGATGGACAGCAATATTCAAACCTTGTCTGATTTTCAAGCAAATTCAAGTCAGGAATGAGACTGGAACATTCAGGAACACAGGAACATTCAGGAACACAGGAACACAGGAACATTAAGGAACACAGGAACACAGGAACATTAAGGAACACAGGAACATTCAGGAACACAGGAACACAGGAACACAGGAACATTCAGGAACACAGGAACACAGAAACATAGGAAATCCATTCCAGTGTGTCTTTGGCATGAACATTTGTGTGATTGTCCCACTGAAAAATAAAACTATCCCAGGGGTTCCTGTGTTCCTGTGCTCCTGTGTTCCTGAATGTTCCTGTGTGTTCATGAGAACGAGGCAGGGTTTCCTCTATCTTTTTATCTGGGCTTTGCTCCTTTAATACATATTTTTTTTCATCCTGAAAAACTCCCCAGTCTCTGCCGGGGACAAGCTAACCCATAACATGAGGCTACCACCACAAAATCTGATATGAGGAAAATCCGCCGGTCTTCGAAAAACTAAAACTTGGAAAGAGTTTTATTTTTTAAACAGGTCAATTAGACAAAATGTAATGCGTATTAACTCTGGGGTGCTCCTACCGAGTATTACCTATGGGGTGCTCCTACCACATATTAACTCTGGGGTGCTCCTACCACGTATTAATTCTGGAGTGCTCCTACCAAGTATTAACTCTAGGGTGATCCTACCACGTATTAACTCTGGGGTGATCCTACCAAGTATTAACTCTGGGGTGCTCCTACCACGTATTAACTCTGGGGTGCTCCTACCAAGTATTATCTCTCTCCACAGGGCCGGGGTGTGAGACAGGGATACAGCTTAAGCCCCACCCTCTTCAACATATATATCAACGAATTAGAACACTAGAACAGTCTGCAGCACCCGGCCTCACCCTACTAGAATCTGAAGTCAAATGTCTACTGTTGACCTGGTGCTTCTGACCCAAACCAAGGAGGGCCTACAGCAGCACCTAGATCTTCTGCACAGATTCTGCCAGACCTGGACCCTGACAGTAAATCTCACTAAGACAACAATAATGGTGTTCCAAAAAAGGTCCAGTTGCCAAGACCACAAATACAAATTCTACCTAGACACCGTTGCCCTAGGCAACACAAAAAAATATAAATCAAATCAAATCAAATTTTATTTGTCACATACACATGGTTAGCAGATGTTAATGCGAGTGTAGCGAAATGCTTGTGCTTCTAGTTCCGACAATGCAGTAATAACCAACAAGTAATCTAGCTAACAATTCCAAAACTACTACCTTATAGACACAAGTGTAAGGGGATAAACATCAGCGCCACAGGTAACTTCCACAAAGCTGTGAATGATCTAACAGACAAGGTAAGAAGGGCATTCTATGCCGTCAAAAGGAAAATAACATTTCACACACCAATTAGGATCTGGCTAAAAATACTTGAATCATTTATAGAACCCATTGCCCTTTATGTTTGTGAGGTCTTGGGTCTGCTCACCATCTAAGAATTGACTAAATGGGAGAGAGGGAGAAAGGGAGAAAGGGAGAGAGGGAGAGAGGGAGAGAGGGAGTGAGTGAGTGAGTGAGTGAGTGAGTGAGTGAGAGAGAGAGTGAGAGAGTGAGTGAGTGAGAGAGAGAGAGAGCGAAAATAGCAAAAACCATTAGTGGCCAATGTCTGACGCTGGCATCTTCAAATCTCGTTACCTTTGCCTGATGCAATACTTAGGCAATACACAGCGTAACAGTGTGATGTCTCTCTCTCTCTCTCTCTCTCTCTCTCTCTCTCTCTCTCTCTCTACCTAGCCTCCTCTTCTTTGCCCCTGGCCACTCTCTCTCTCCTCATTTCCCTCAGTATTGCTCTGTTCCCTTTCTCTCTTCCTCTCCTTTCACCCTCTCTTTCATTATTGTTGCCTCTACCTTTCTGGTATTACACTATCTACCTTTTCTGTCCTCCCCTCTCTCTCTATCTTTCTCTCTCTTTCTAATTATCTCTCTCTCTCTATCTTTCTATTTCTCTTTCTAATTATCTCTCTCTCTCTCTCTTATACTTAATACTTAACACTTATTTTCCACCATAATTTGCAAATAAATTAATTAAAAATCCTACAATGTGATTTTCTGGATCCTTATTTCTCATTTTGTCTGTCATAGTTGACGTGTACCAATGATGAAAATTACAGGCCTCTCTCATCTTTTTAAGTGGGAGAACTTGCACAATTGGTGTCTGACTATATACTTTTTTGCACCACTGTATATATATATGATAAGTGGGATATGAATATACAATGAGAGAGATATACAGTATCTGTATACTATATATATATATATATATATATATATATATATATATATATATATATACAGTATATATATTTATAAATATATCTATTTTTGTATATATATATATATATATAGATATATATATATATATGTATATATATATATATATATATATATAGTATACAGATACTGTATATCTCTCTCTCATTGTATATTCATACCCCACTTATCAGCCAAATAATGGTGTCAAGTCAAGTAGGTGAAAGTAAAAGACATCGCCCTTCCCAGTTGGAGAAGAAGGAAGAATCAGCGATCTCAGATAAGGGGAATTCCCCTTTTGTGTGTTTCTTTACAACTGGGAATTCTTCCCCCATAGATTATATCCCCACTCTTCCATGTCTCTGCCCTTTAAAGCATACCTTCAGCACATACCCCCTCTCCACTGCCAGCTCACCCTAGGATCAGTGCACTCTCTCTGGGGAGGCAGGGAAGGCATGCCCCCTGGAGAGGATTTAAAAACAGGCAGTTCTCTGGAGATATCTAGCAGTACGGTTCCATAAAGCCACAGACACCATGCTGCGTTCATGTTGACATACAGTTTAATATCTAACACTTCTGTCTGTATTACTAGATAACTATATTTACTATCTTAAACCCATGACTTTACTATGAACTACTGGGAAATAATTAATGGTGTTTGCTACAGTACATTAGAATAAAAGAAGCGGGTATTTTAGAGTTGCCCGAGGGTCTTGTGAAGCGTGGATCTAATATAGGATTTCTTTCGTGCAGGGAAGAGTGGGTTCACTATATTGTTATAAACATTGAATATTCTCTTTACTCCCCTGACACCTACTGTATAAAACTACAGAGGTATATTTGAAAAGTGAGCACTAGAGTATGATAGTATACACTAAAGTACAATATAATACTATACACTACAGTATGATAGTATACAGTACAGTACAGTATAATACTATACACTACAGTTTGATAGTATACACTACAATATAATACTATACACTACAGTATGATACTATACACAACAGGACAATATAATACTATACACTACAGTATAATAGTATACACTACAATATAATACTATACACTACAGTATGATAATATACACAACAGGACAATATAATACTATACACTACAGTATAATAGTATACACTACAATATAATACTATACACTACAGTATGATACTATACACAACAGGACAATATAATACTTTACACTACAGTATAATAGTATACACTACAGTATAATAGTATACACTACAATATAATACTATACACTACAGTATGATACTATACACTACAGTAAAATATAATACTATACACTACAGAATAATAGTATTCACTACAATATAATACTATACACTACAGTATGATACTATACAAAACAGTATGATAGTATACAGTACAATATGATACTATACACCTCAGAATGATTCTATACACTAAAGTACAGTATGATAGTATACACTACAATATAATACTATACACTAAAGTACAGTATGATACTATACACGACAGTATAATACTATACACTACAATATAATACTATACTATACACTACAATATAATACACTACAGTGTGATACAAAACACTTGAATCAAGTATGATACTACACATTACAGTATGATCCTATATGCCACAATACAGTATGATACTATACACAACAATATAATACTATACACTACAGTATGATACTATACACTCAGGATAATACTATACACTACAGTATGATACTATACACTCAGGATAATACTATACACTACAGTATGATCCTATATGCCACACTACAATATAATACTATACACTACAATATAATACTATACACTACAGTATGATACTATACACTACAGTATAATACTATACACTACAGTATGATCCTATATGCCACACTACAATATAATACTATACACTACAATATAATACTATACACTACAGTATGATACTATACACTACAGTATGATACTATACACTCAGGATAATACTATACACTACAGTATGATCCTATATGACACACTACAATATAATACTATACACTACTATATAATACTATACACTACAATATAATACTATACACTACAGTACAGTATGATACTATACACTACAGTACAGTATGATACTATACACTACAGTATAATACTATACACAACAGTATGATACTACACACTACAGTATGATCATATACACTACAGTATACTTCTATACACCACAGTATAATACTATACACTACAATATAATACTATACACTACAGTGTGATACAATACACTACAGTATGATACTATACACTACAGTATGATCATATACACTACGGTATGATACTATAACCTACACTATGATACTATACACTACAATATAATAGTATACACTACAGTACAGTATGATAGTATACACTACAGTACAATATAATACTATACACTACAGTACAGTATGACACTATACACTACAATATAATACTATACACTACAATATAATACTATACACTACAGTGTGATACAATACACTACAGTATGATCATATACACTACGGTATAATACTATACACTACAGTGTGATACTATAACCTACAATATGATACTATACACTACAGTATGATATAATACTATACACTACAGTATAATACTATACACTACAGTGTGATAGTCTACACTACAGTATAATGTAATACTATACACTACAGTATAATACTATACACTACAGTATAATACTATACACTACAGTATAATATAATACTATACACTACAACATAATACTATACACTCCAATGTAATACTATACACTACAGTATGATCATATACACTACAGTATAATCTGACACTATACATTACAATATGATAACATGATGAGGGAAGAGAGAGGGAGGGAGATGAGGTAGATGGGTGAAGATAGAGGGAAATGAGGGAGATGAGGGAAGAGAGAGGGAGCTGAGGGAGATGAGGGAAGAGATCTCCCTCTCTCTTCCCTCATCTCCCTCATCTCCCTCTCTCTTCCCTCATCTCCCTCATCTCCCTCTCTCTTCCCTCATATCCCTCTCTCTTGCCTCATCTCCCTCATATCCATCTCTCTTCCCTAATCTCCCTCATATCCCTCTCTCTTCCCTCATTTCCCTCATTTCCCTCTCTCTTCCCTCATCTCCCTCGCTCTTCCCTCATCTCCCTCATCTCCCTCTCTCTTCCCTCATCTCCCTCATATCCCTCTCTCTTGCCTCATCTCCCTCTCTCTTCCCTCATCTCCCTCGCTCTTCCCTCATCTCCCTCATTTCCCTCTCTCTTCCCTCATCTCCCTCAGCTCCCTCTCTCTTCCCTCATCTCCCTCTCTCTTCCCTCATCTCCCTCTCTCTTCCCTCATCTCCCTCTCTCTTCCCTCATCTCCCTCTCTCTTCCCTCATCTCCCTCTCTCTTCCCTCATCTCCCTCTCTCTTCCCTCATTTCCCTCTCTCTTCCCTCATATCCCTCTCTCTTCCCTCATCTCCCTCTCTCTTCCCTCATCTCCCTCTCTCCTCCCTCATCTCCCTCTCTCTTCCCTCATCTCCCTCTCTCTTCCCTCATTTCCCTCTCTCTTCCCTCATTTTCCTCTCTCTTCCCTCATCTCCCTCTCTCTTCCCTCATTTACCTCTCTCTTCCCTCATCTCCCTCTCTCTTCCCTCATCTCCCTCATCTCCCTCTGAGGGAGATGAGGGAAGAGAGAGGGAGATGAGGGAAGAGAGAGGTAAATGAGGGAAGAGAGAGGGAGATGAGGGAAGAGAGAGGAAAATGAGGGAAGAGAGAGGGAAATGAGGGAAGAGAGAGGGAGATGAGGGAAGAGAGAGGGAGATGAGGGAGGAGAGAGGGAGATGAGGGAAGAGAGAGGGAGATGAGGGAAGAGAGAGGGATATGAGGGAAGAGAGAGGGAAATGAGGGAAGAGAGAGGGAGATGAGGGAAGAGAGAGGGAGATGAGGGAAGAGAGAGGGAGATGAGGGAAGAGAGAGGGAGATGAGGGAGATGAGGGAAGAGAGAGGGAGATGAGGGAAGAGAGAGGGAGCTGAGGGAGATGAGGGAAGAGAGAGGGAAATGAGGGAGATGAGGGAAGAGAGAGGGAGATGAGGGAAGAGAGAGAGAAATGAGTGAAATGAGAGAAGAGAGAGGGATATGAGGGAGATGAGGCAAGAGAGAGGGATATGAGGGAGATGAGGGAAGAGAGAGGGAGATGAGGGAGATGAGGGAAGAGCGAGGGAGATGAGGGAAGAGAGAGGGAAATGAGGGAAATGAGGGAAGAGAGAGGGATATGAGGGAGATTAGGGAAGAGAGATGGATATGAGGGAGATGAGGCAAGAGAGAGGGATATGAGGGAAGAGAGAGGGAGATGAGGGAGATGAGGGAAGAGAGAGGGAGATGAGGGAAGAGAGAGGGAAATTAGGGAAATTAGGGAAGAGAGAGGGATATGAGGGAGATGAGGGAAGAGAAAGGGAAATGAGGGAGATGAGGGAAGAGAGGTAGATGACGGAAGAGAGAGGGAGATGAGGGAGATGAGGGAAGAGAGAGGGATATGAGGGAGATGAGGGAAGAGAGAGGGTGTTAAGGTAGATGGGGGAAGAGAGAGGGATATGAGGGAGATGAGGGAAGAGAGAGGGTGTTAAGGTAGATGGGGGAAGAGAGAGGGAGATGAGGGAGATGAGGGAAGAGAGAGGGTGTTAAGGTAGATGAGGGAAGAGAGAGGGTGTTAAGGTAGATGGGGGAAGAGAGAGATTGATGAGGGAGATGAGGGAAGAGAGAGGGAGATGAGGGAGATGAGAGAAGAGAGAGGGAGATGAGGGAGATGAGGGAAGAGAGAGGGAGATGAGGGAGATGAGGGAAGAGAGAGGGTGTTAAGGTAGATGGGGGAAGAGAGAGGGAGATGAGGGAGATGAGGGAAGAGAGAGTGTGTTAAGGTAGATGAGGGAAGAGAGAGGGAGATGAGGGAGATGAGGGAAGAGAGAGGGAGATGAGGGAGATGAGGGAAGAGAGAGGGTGTTAAGGTAGATGGGGGAAGAGAGAGGGAGATGAGGGAGATGAGGGAAGAGAGAGGGTGTTAAGGTAGATGGGGGAAGAGAGAGGGAGATGAGGGAGATGAGGGAAGAGAGAGGGTGTTAAGGTAGATGGGGGAAGAGAGAGGGGGATGAGGGAGATGAGGGAAGAGAGAGGGAGATGAGGGAGATGAGGGAAGAGAGAGGGTGTTAAGGTAGATGGGGGAAGAGAGAGGGAGATGAGAGAAGAGAGAGAGATGAGGGAAGAGAGAGCGAGATGAGGTAGATGAGGGAAGAGAGAGAGAGATGAGAGATGAGGGAGATGAGGGCAAAGAGAGAGTGAGATGAGAGATGAGGGAGATGAGGTATATGAGGGAAGAGAGAGGGTGTTAAGGTAGATGGGGGAAGACAGAGGGAGATGAGAGAAGCGAGAGAGATGAGAGATGAGGGAGATGAGGGCAAAGAGAGGGAGATGTGGGCAAAGAGAGGGATATCTATTTTAAAAGAAATGCTTGCATGATATACTGAGTACACCCATATACACACGCACTCACACACGCATGCACACATGCACACACACATGCACACACGCACTCACACGCACGCACACATGCACACACACATGCACACACGCACTCACACACGCATGCACACACACACACGCACACACTTTATACACATTTTTGGATCATTTGATATGGACAGAACCAGATTAAAATTAAACTCCAAACGCTCTGTGACGCTATGTAAACGCTCTGTAACGCTATGTAGTCAGTTCAGACGCGGGAGGGGTTCACCGACACAGCTGATATAACCTAGA
This sequence comes from Oncorhynchus mykiss, assembly GCF_057628025.1. NCBI lineage: Eukaryota > Metazoa > Chordata > Actinopteri > Salmoniformes > Salmonidae > Oncorhynchus > Oncorhynchus mykiss. The sequence goes on along the minus strand of NC_143051.1, from coordinate 7,991,328 downwards.
GGATTTAGGGAGAAGGAGGAGCGAGTGAAGAAGAGAGACTGTTATTGATCAAATAAGATAGTTAAAGAGACAGTGTTAAACAGGAATCTGTGTGTGTGGCCTCATCGTGTGTCCACACGAAGTGGCTGCAGAGTACTCTATGCTGAAAAACATGAACGGACACACGTGGACAAACAATATAGCGTAGTTATAGAAATAATAAAGTGTCTTACTATTCTCCATGGTTGGCCCTCTTACCTATTCTTTGAAGGTAGTGTCTAATTGTTCTACATTTTTTAAAATATGGGTGATTTAAAATAGCCTGTTTTGTTTTTGTACAGACATCACCCTCACCTGAGAAGTAGAAATCAAAGGGAGAGAAACTGGGATGCGGCCGGGAAATTTGAGGCATTATCAAGTGCTTGTCAAATTGTGAATGAGAGACTGATGAATTGTGTACAGAGCTCATGCCTTTCATGCATCTTTTTTCAAATCATCATTATAGTCTCATCATGCAGCCTTACAATGTATTAAAAATCATAACACATATCCCAACGTTTATAGAACAAAGTCACATTAATCACTCTAAATTAAGCATCTAGGAGGACCTATTTCTTTGTTAACCGTTCAACACAAAATTGCTGCATGTGCGCATACTCCCTCAAACCGTTTAGAGGAAATGTCCTTTATAATGTCCTTTATACTGTACTTCCGGCGCCAACAGAGATGGCCGCCTCGCTTCGCGTTCCTAGGAAACTATGCAGTTTTTTGTTTTTTTACGTGTTATTTCTTACATTAGTACCCCAGGTCATCTTAGGTTTCATTACATACAGTCGAGAAGAACTACTGAATATAAGATCAGCATCAACTCACCATCAGTACGACCAATAATATGTTTTTCGCGACGCGGATCCTGTGTTCTGCCTTACAAACAGGACAACGGAGTGGATTCCATGCAGCGACCCAAAAAAACAACTCCGAAAAAGAGGGAAACGAGGCGGTCTTCTGGTCAGACTCCGGAGACGGGCACACCGTGCACCACTCCCTAGCATTCTTCTTGCCAATGTCCAGTCTCTTGACAACAAGGTTGATGAAATCCGAGCAAGGGTAGCATTCCAGAGGGACATCAGAGACTGTAACGTTCTTTGCTTCACAGAAACGTGGCTCACTGGAGAGACGCTATCCGAGGCGGTGCAGCCAACGGGTTTCTCCACGCATCGCGCAGACAGAGACAAATATCTTTCTGGTAAGAAGAGGGGCGGGGGCGTATGCCTTATGACTAACGTGACATGGTGTGATGAAAGAAACATACAGGAACTCAAATCCTTCTGTTCACCTGATTTAGAATTCCTCACAATCAAATGTAGACCGCATTATCTACCAAGAGAATTCTCTTCGATTATAATCACAGCCGTATATACCCCCCCCCCAAGCAGACACATCGATGGCTCTGAATGAACTTTATTTGACTCTTTGCAAACTGGAAACCATTTATCCGGAGGCTGCATTCATTGTAGCTGGGGATTTTAACAAGGCTAATCTGAAAACAAGACTCCCTAAATTTTATCAGCATATCGATTGCGCAACCAGGGGTGGAAAGACCTTGGATCATTGTTACTCTAACTTCCGCGACGCATATAAGGCCCTGCCCCGCCCCCCTTTCGGAAAAGCTGACCACGACTCCATTTTGTTGATCCCTGCCTACAGAGAAACTAAAACAAGAGGCTCCCACGCTGAGGTCTGTCCAACGCTGGTCCGACCAAGCTGACTCCACACTCCAAAACTGCTTCCATCACGTGGACTGGGACATGTTTCGTATTGCGTCAGACAACAACATTGACGAATACGCTGATTCGGTGTGCGAGTTCATTAGAACGTGCGTTGAAGATGTCGTTCCCATAGCAACGATTAAAACATTCCCTAACCAGAAACCGTGGATTGATGGCAGCATTCGCGTGAAACTGAAAGCGCGAACCACTGCTTTTAATCAGGGCAAGGTGTCTGGTAACATGACCGAATACAAACAGTGCAGCTATTCCCTCCGCAAGGCTATCAAACAAGCTAAGCGTCAGTACAGAGACAAAGTAGAATCTCAATTCAACGGCTCAGACACAAGAGGCATGTGGCAGGGTCTACAGTCAATCACGGACTACAGGAAGAAATCCAGCCCAGTCACGGACCAGGATGTCCTGCTCCCAGGCAGACTAAATAACTTTTTTGCCCGCTTTGAGGACAATACAGTGCCACTGACACGGCCTGCAACGAAAACATGCGGTCTCTCCTTCACTGCAGCCGAGGTGAGTAAGACATTTAAACGTGTTAACCCTCGCAAGGCTGCAGGCCCAGACGGCATCCCCAGCCGCGCCCTCAGAGCATGCGCAGACCAGCTGGCCGGTGTGTTTACGGACATATTCAATCAATCCCTATACCAGTCTGCTGTTCCCACATGCTTCAAGAGGGCCACCATTGTTCCTGTTCCCAAGAAAGCTAAGGTAACTGAGCTAAACGACTACCGCCCCGTAGCACTCACTTCCGTCATCATGAAGTGCTTTGAGAGACTAGTCAAGGACCATATCACCTCCACCCTACCTGACACCCTAGACCCACTCCAATTTGCTTACCGCCCAAATAGGTCCACAGACGATGCAATCTCAACCACACTGCACACCGCCCTAACCCATCTGGACAAGAGGAATACCTATGTGAGAATGCTGTTCATTGACTACAGCTCGGCATTCAACACCATAGTACCCTCCAAGCTCGTCATCAAGCTCGAGACCCTGGGTCTCGACCCCGCCCTGGACTTCTTGACGGGCCGCCCCCAGGTGGTGAGGGTAGGCAACAACATCTCCTCCCCGCTGATCCTCAACACTGGGGCCCCACAAGGGTGCGTTCTGAGCAGAGGGAACACCCCCCTATCCACATCGATGGAACAGTAGTGGAGAGGGTAGCAAGTTTTAAGTTCCTCGGCATACACATCACAGACAAACTGAATTGGTCCACTCACACAGACAGCATTGTGAAGAAGGCGCAGCAGCGCCTCTTCAACCTCAGGAGGCTGAAGAAATTTGGCTTGTCACCAAAAGCACTCAAAAACTTCTACAGATGCACAATCGAGAGCATCCTGGTGGGCTGTATCACAGCCTGGTACGGCAACTGCTCCGCCCTCAACCGTAAGGCTCTCCAGAGGGTAGTGAGGTCTGCACAACGCATCACCGGGGGCAAACTACCTGCCCTCCAGGACACCTACACCACCCGATGTCACAGGAAGGCCATGAAGATCATCAAGGACATCAACCACCCGAGCCACTGCCTGTTCACCCCGCTATCATCCAGAAGGCGAGGTCAGTACAGGTGCATCAAAGCTGGGACCGAGAGACTGAAAAACAGCTTCTATCTCAAGGCCATCAGACTGTTAAACAGCCACCACTAACATTGAGTGGCTGCTGCCAACACACTGACACTGACTCAACTCCAGCCACTTTAATAATGGGAATTGATGGGAAATGATGTAAATATATCACTAGCCACTTTAAACAATGCTACCTTATATAATGTTACTTACCCTACATTATTCATCTCATATGCATACGTATATACTGTACTCTATATCATCGACTGTATCCTTATGTAATACATGTATCACTAGCCACTTTAACTATGCCACTTTGTTTACATACTCATCTCATATGTATATACTGTACTCAATACCATCTACTGTATCTTGCCTATGCTGCTCTGTACCATCACTCATTCATATATCCTTATGTACATATTCTTTATCCCCTTACAATGTGTACAAGACAGTAGTTTTGGAATTGTTAGTTAGATTACTTGTTGGTTATTACTGCATTGTCGGAACTAGAACCACAAGCATTTCGCTACACTCGCATTGACATCTGCTAACCATGTGTATGTGACAAATAAAATTTGATTTGATTTGATTTGATTTGATTATACATGTCCTCTTCCACTCTTCCTCTCGTCCTTCCTCTCTTCCTTCCTCCCTTCTTTCCTCTCTTCCTTACTTCCTTCCTCTCTTCCTTCCTCCCTTCTTTCCTCTCTTCCTTACTTCCTTCCTTCCTTCCTCCCTTCCTTCCTTCCTTCCTTCCAACCTTCCTTCCTTCCTTCCTTCCTTCCTTCCTTCCTTCCTTCCTTCCTTCCTCTCGTGCTTCCTTCCCTCCTCTCTTCCTTCCTCCCTCTCTTCCTTCCTTCCTCTCTTCCTTCCTTCCTTCCTTCCTTCCCCTCTTACTCCCTTCCTTCCTTCCTTCCTCCCTCTCTTCCTTCCTTCCTCTCTTCTTCTATTCCTTCCTCTATTCCTTCCTCTCTTACTCTATTCCTCCCTTCTTCTCTTGCCATGCCACTCTTACTCTCCCCCTCGCAGCTGTCAGAGGTAACTTGTAACTCTCTCATCCAAAATGGAGGTCCAATAGTTGTTTTGAAACTTTCTCCTCTACTCTTCTTCAAGCTTTCCTCTCTCTCTCTTTCTACCTTTCTACATGCAGATAAAAACTCCTCAGTAGCTCTCAACTCCTACCAGCGCAATGTGGCCTTTTCTCCTGGATACTCTGTTGCCGTGATGCTACCATTTTGTTGTCATGTTGTGTTGCTACCGTGTTGTGTTGTCTCTCTTTATGTAGTCTTGTGTTGTCTCTCTTTATGTAGTGTTGTCTCTCTTTATGTAGTGTTGTCTCTCTTTATGTAGTGTTGTCTCTCTTTATGTAGTGTTGTCTCTCTTTATGTAGTGTTGTCTCTCTTTATGTAGTGTTGTGTTGTCTCTCTTTATGTAGTGTTGTGTTGTCTCTCTTTATGTAGTGTTGTGTTGTCTCTGTGTAGTGTTGTGTTGTCTATCTTTACGTAGTGCTGTGTTGTCTCTCTTTATGTAGTGTTGTCTCTCTTTATGTAGTGTTGTCTCTCTTTATGTAGTGTTGTCTCTCTTTATGTAGTGTTGTCTCTCTTTATGTAGTCTTGTGTTGTCTCTCTTTATGTTGTGTTGGGGTGTCTCTCTTTATGTAGTGTTGTGTTGTCTCTGTGTAGTGTTGTGTTGTCTCTCTTTACGTAGTGCTGTGTTGTCTCTCTTTATGTAGTGTTGTCTCTCTTTATGTAGTGTTGTCTCTCTTTATGTAGTGTTGTCTCTCTTTATGTAGTGTTGTCTCTCTTTATGTAGTGTTGTCTCTCTTTATGTAGTGTTGTCTCTCTTTATGTAGAGTTGTCTCTCTTTATGTAGTGTTGTCTCTCTTTATGTAGTCTTGTGTTGTCTCTCTTTATGTTGTGTTGGGGTGTCTCTCTTTATGTAGTGTTGTCTCTCTTTATGTAGTGTTGTGTTGTCTCTCTTTATGTAGTGTTGTGTTGTCTCTCTTTATGTGGTGTTGTGTTGTCTCTCTTTATGTAGTGTTGTGTTGTCTCTCTTTATGTAGTGTTGTGTTGTCTCTCTTTATGTAGTGTTGTGTTGTCTCTCTTTATGTAGCATTGTGTTGTCTCTCTTTATGTAGTGTTGTGTTGTCTCTCTTTATGTAGTGTTGTGTTGTCTCTCTTTATGTAGCATTGTGTTGTCTCTCTTTATGTAGTGTTGTGTTGTCTCTCTTTATGTAGCATTGTGTTGTCTCTCTTTATGTAGTGTTGTGTTGTCTCTCTTTATGTAGTGTTGTGTTGTCTCTGTGTAGTGTTGTGTTGTCTCTGTGTAGTGTTGTGTTGCTACCGTGCTGTGTTGTCTCTGTGTAGTGTTGTGTTGTCTCTCTTTATGTAGTGTTGTGTTGTCTCTGTGTAGTGTTGTGTTGCTACCGTGCTGTGTTTTCTCTGTGTAGTGTTTTGTTGTCTCTCTTTATGTAGTGTTGTGTTGTCTCTGTGTAGTGTTGTGTTGTCTCTGTGTAGTGTAGTGTTGTCTCTCTTTATGTAGTCTTGTGTTGTCTCTCTTTATGTTGTGTTGGGGTGTCTCTCTTTATGTAGTGTTGTCTCTCTTTATGTAGTGTTGTGTTGTCTCTCTTTATGTAGTGTTGTGTTGTCTCTCTTTATGTGGTGTTGTGTTGTCTCTCTTTATGTAGTGTTGTGTTGTCTCTCTTTATGTAGTGTTGTGTTGTCTCTCTTTATGTGGTGTTGTGTTGTCTCTCTTTATGTAGTGTTGTGTTGTCTCTCTTTATGTAGTGTTGTGTTGTCTCTCTTTATGTAGTGTTGTGTTGTCTCTCTTTATGTAGCATTGTGTTGTCTCTCTTTATGTAGTGTTGTGTTGTCTCTCTTTATGTAGTGTTGTGTTGTCTCTCTTTATGTAGCATTGTGTTGTCTCTCTTTATGTAGTGTTGTGTTGTCTCTCTTTATGTAGCATTGTGTTGTCTCTCTTTATGTAGTGTTGTGTTGTCTCTCTTTATGTAGTGTTGTGTTGTCTCTGTGTAGTGTTGTGTTGTCTCTGTGTAGTGTTGTGTTGCTACCGTGCTGTGTTGTCTCTGTGTAGTGTTGTGTTGTCTCTCTTTATGTAGTGTTGTGTTGTCTCTGTGTAGTGTTGTGTTGCTACCGTGCTGTGTTGTCTCTGTGTAGTGTTTTGTTGTCTCTCTTTATGTAGTGTTGTGTTGTCTCTGTGTAGTGTTGTGTTGTCTCTGTGTAGTGTTGTGTTGTCTCTCTTTATGTAGTCTTGTGTTGTCTCTGTGTAGTGTTGTGTTATCTCTCTTTATGTAGTGTTGTGTTATCTCTCTTTATGTAGTCTTGTGTTGTCTCTGTGTAGTGTTGTGTTGTCTCTCTTTATGTAGTGTTGTCTCTCTTTATGTAGTGTTGTCTCTCTTTATGTAGTGTTGTGTTGTCTCTCTTTATGTTGTGTTGTGTTGTCTCTCTTTATGTAGTGTTGTCTCTCTTTATGTAGTGTTGTGTTGTCTCTCTTTATGTTGTGTTGTGTTGTCTCTGTGTAGTGTTGTGTTGTCTCTGTGTAGTGCTGTGTTGTTGTATTAGGTCTGTCTTTATGTAGTGTTGTGTTGTCTGTCTTTATGTAGTGTTGTCTCTCTTTATGTAGTGTTGTGTTGTCTCTGTGTAGTGTTGTGTTGTCTCTCTTTATGTAGTGTTGTGTTGTCTCTGTGTAGTGTTGTGTTGTCTCTCTTTATTTAGTCTCTTGTTGTCTCTGTGTAGTGTTGTGTTGTCTCTGTGTAGTGTTGTGTTGTCTCTCTTTATGTTGTGTTGTGTTGTCTCTGTGTAGTGTTGTGTTGTCTCTGTGTAGTGCTGTGTTGTTGTATTAGGTCTGTCTTTATGTAGTGTTGTGTTGTCTGTCTTTATGTAGTGTTGTGTTGTCTCTCTTGTTGTGATGTGTGTTTTGTCCTATATTATTATTAAATAGATTTGTATTTTTAATCAAACCCCCGTCCCCTCAGGAGGCCTTATGCCTTTTGGTAGGCCATCATTGTAAATAAGCATTTGTTCTAGTTAAAAACATTTTTTAAATTAAATCTTTAAAAAAAAGTGAAAATCTAAACAGATGGACATTAATCTACCTCCAATTACTGTTTAAAAGTCAGGAAACCTAATATCAGATCATAGCCTCCATTGCACAATACAGTACATAAGAAATAGTGATGTTTACCACCTACAGTTGAATGTCTTGTTTCATTTATCTTCTCTAAGAAAACTAAAAATAACTATATTTTAGCAGTGTACAACTGCATGGGCCAGTTTCTTGGACACAGTTTAGACCTCATCTTGGACACAGTTTAGACCTCATCTTGGACACAGTTTAGACCTCATCTTGGACACAGTTTAGACCTCATCTTGGACACAGTTTAGACCTCATCTTGGACACAGTTTAGACCTCATCTTGGAGACACAGTTTAGACGTTATCTTGGACACAGTTTAGACGTTATCTTGGACACAGTTTAGACCTCATCTTGGACACAGTTTAGACCTCATCTTGGACACAGTTTAGACCTCATCTTGGACACAGTTTAGACCTCATCTTGGACACAGTTTAGACCTCATCTTGGACATTTCTAATACATTTCAGTCTCCTACTAAAAAGAAGGTCAACGACAACATGGTCCGGTTAGCAGCAGTCGTCGGTAGACTGAAAGAGTAACTCGACCCCGGTAGCCACGGGTTACGACCCAAATGTCACCCTATTCCCTACACAGTAACTACTTTTTGACCAGGGCCCATGAGGTCAGTAGACAATAGGGTGCCGTATGGGACACAGCCTAAGAGCAATGCTTTTAGCAGGGTGGAGTGGATTCGGGGCTAGGTTACTGTAACAGCCACAGCTGCATAAATACAAATAGAAATAAAGAGAGAGGAGTGTTAACCTCTGAATGACCCAGAGGACTGAACACATAAAACGCCTGTAAATTATGCCTCTGTGGAAAACTACAGACTTGACAGAAATAAAAAGTTATGAACGTGGCTCGGGGGGAGAGAGTACTCACAGAGTAGGCCTCTCTTTTCACTTGGCGTTCATATCTCTCAACAGTCAATATGTTGTTCTGTCCTTCGCTGCCCTGCCTCTAATCATCTAATGAATGCACACGCACACACACACACACACGCATGCACACACGCACGCACACACACACACACACACACACGCACAGACACGAACACACACAAACACACACACGCACGCACGCACACACAAACACCCTGTGGTTTTATTGGTAAGCGGTTTTACAGGGCTAAATTGGGTCCTTAAGAACATGTTATCTGACAACAGAGACCATGTTACCATATTACAAAAGAGACCATGTAACAACAGAGAGCATGTTACCATGTAACAACAGAGACCACGTAACAACAGAGACCATGTTACAACAGAGACCATGTTACCATGTAACAACAGAGACCATGTAACAACAGAGAGCATGTTACCATGTAACAACAGAGACCATGTTACAACAGAGACCATGTTACCATGTAACAACAGAGACCATGTTACAACAGAGACCATATTACTACAGAGACCATATTACAACAGAGACCATGTTACAACAGAGACCATGTTACAACAGAGACCATGTTACAACAGAGACCATGTTACAACAGAGACCATGTTACCATGTAACAACAGAGACCATGTAACAACAGAGACCATGTTACAACAGAGGCCATATTACAACAGAGACCATGTTACAACAGAGACCATGTTACCATGTAACAACAGAGACCATGTTACAACAGAGAGCATGTTACCATGTAACAACAGAGACCATGTTACAACAGAGACCATGTTACCATGTAACAACAGAGACCATGTTACAACAGAGGCCATATTACAACAGAGACCATGTTACAACAGAGACCATGTAACAACAGAGACCATGTTACAACGGAGACCGTGTAATAACAGAGACAATGTAACAACAGAGACCATGTTACAAGAGAGACCATGTAACAACAGAGACCATGTTACAACAGAGACCATGTTACAACAGAGACCATGTTACAACAGAGACCATATTACAACAGAGACCATGTTACAACAGAGACGATGTTACCATGTAACAACAGAGACCATGTTACAACAGAGACCATGTTACAACAGAGACCATGTTACAACAGAGACCATGTTACCATGTAACAACAGAGACCATGTAACAACAGAGACCATGTTACAACAGAGGCCATATTACAACAGAGACCATGTTACAACAGAGACCATGTTACCATGTAACAACAGAGACCATGTTACAACAGAGAGCATGTTACCATGTAACAACAGAGACCATGTTACAACAGAGACCATGTTACCATGTAACAACAGAGACCATGTTACAACAGAGGCCATATTACAACAGAGACCATGTTACAACAGAGACCATGTAACAACAGAGACCATGTTACAACGGAGACCGTGTAATAACAGAGACAATGTAACAACAGAGACCATGTTACAAGAGAGACCATGTAACAACAGAGACCATGTTACAACAGAGACCATGTTACAACAGAGACCATGTTACAACAGAGACCATATTACAACAGAGACCATGTTACAACAGAGACGATGTTACCATGTAACAACAGAGACCATGTTACAACGGAGACCATGTAACAACAGAGACGATGTTACCATGTAACAACAGAGACCATGTAACAACAGAGACCATGTAACAACAGAGACCATGATGCCATGTAAAAAACAGAGACCATATTACAACAGAGACCATGTAACAACAGGACCAATGTAACAACAGAGACCATGTAATAACAGAGATCATGTTGTAATGTTACAACAGAGACCATGTAACAAAAGAGACCATGTTACAACTGAGACCATGTTACCATGTAACAACAGAGACCATGTTACAACGGATACCATGTAACAACAGAGACCATGTTACAACAGAGACCATGTAACAACATTCCTCTCTCTTCCTCTCTCTTCCTCTCTCTTCCTCCCTCTTCGTCCCTCTTCCTCCCTCTTCCTCTCACTTCACACCTTCCTCCCTCTTCCTCTCTCTTCCTCCCTCTTCCTCTTTCTTCCTCTCTGTTCCTCCCCTTCCTCCCTCTTCCTCTCTCTTCACCCCTCTTCCTCTCTCTTCCTCCCTCTTCATCCTTATTCCTCCCCCTTCCTCTCTCTTCCTCCCTCTTCCCCTCTCTTCCTCTCTCTCTTCCTCTCTCTTCCTCCCTCTTCCTCTCTCTTCACCCCTCTTCCTCTCTCTTCCTCCCTCTTCATCCTTATTCCTCCCCCTTCCTCTCTCTTCCTCCCTCTTCCCCTCTCTTCCTCTCTCTCTTCCTCTCTCTTCCTCCCTCTTCCTCCCTGTTCCTCTCTTTTCCTCCCTCTTCCTCCCTCTTCCTCTCTCTTCCTCCCTCTTCCTCCCTCTTCCTCTCTCTTCCTCCCTCTTCCTCTCTCTTCCTCCCTCTTCGTCCCTCTTCCTCCCTCTTCCTCTCTCTTCCTCCCTCTTCATCCTTATTCCTCCCTCTTCCTCTCTCTTTCTCCCTCTTCACCCCTCTTCCTCCCTCTCCCTCTCTCTTCCTCCCTCTCCCTCTATCTTCCTCTCTTCCTCTCTCTTCCTCTCTCTTCCCTCCTCTTCCTCTCTCTTCACCCCTCTTCCTCCCTATTCCTCCCTCTTCCTCCCTCTTCCTCTCTCTGCACACCTTCCTCCCTCTTCCTTTCTCTTCCTCTCTCTTCCTCCCTCTTCCTCTCTCTTCACACCTTCCTCCCTTTTCCTCTCTCTTCCTCTCTTCCTCTCTCTTCCTCCTCTTCCTCTCTCTTCACCCCTCTTCCTCTCTCTTCCTCTCTCTTCCTCTCTCTTCCTCCCTCTTCATCCTTATTCCTCCCTCTTCCTCCCTCTTCCTCTCTCTGCACACCTTCCTCCCTCTTCCTCTCTCTTCCTCTCTCTTCCTCTCTCTTCCTCTCTCTTCCTCTCTCATCCTCCTTCTTCCTCCCTCTTCCTCCCTCTTCCTCTCTCTTCACCGCTTCCTCCCTCTTCCTCCCTGTTCCTCTCTCTTCTTCCCTCTTCCTCCCTCTTCCTCTCTCTTCCTCTCTCTTCCTCTCTCTTCACCCCTCTTCCTCCCTCTACGTCCCCTTTTACCTCCACTACTGGTTTGACTACTGTTGGTTTTGGCAGAACACAGTGACTCTCTTAGGTTATACACACACACACACACACACACACACACACACACACACACACACACACACACACACACACACACACACACACACACACACACACACACACAAACTCTATCTCTCTCTCTCTCTCTCACACACACTCTCTCTCACACACACACACACACACACACACACACACACACACACACACACACACACACACATATACGCACACACACAGACACACTGTCCCCCTCTCTCTTTCCCTCTCCCTCTCTTCCCCTGTCCCCCTCAGTCTCCCTCCCTCTCCCTCTCCCTGCCTCCTTCCCCCTCCCCTGTCTCTCCCTCCCTCTCCCTCTCCCTCTCCCTCTCCCTCCCTTAACCTTAAGCTATTAACTCCACATTTTTAAACGAATGCATTAACTCTGAATGGTTAAGGTTTGACATTAACTCTGAATGGTTAAGGTTTGACATTAACTCTGGATGGTTAAGGTTAGGCATTAACTCTGAACGGTTAAGTTAAGGGCTAAGGTTTGGGATAGGCTTAAAACAAAACAATATAACACTGGAATCAACCTTTGGAACCATATGTTTACAACCATGTGCCATCCTCGTCCAAAACGCCTCAGCAATACTGAAACCTACTTGAAGCTAAAGACGCTCACTGTTGCCCATAGTGGCAGGTTCCACGTCATCTCCCAACATCCTCAGACATAAATGGATATTGAATTCTGACTTGTATCATGGGGATTTTACCTCTGCCCATCCCCCCCCTCACTCTGTCTTCTCCTGTCCCCTCTAGTGCCCCTCACAACCCCCCCCCTCACTCTGCCCTCTCCTGTCCCCTCTAGTGCCCCTCACAACCTCCACCCCCCTCACTCTGTCCTCTCCTGTCCCCTCTAGTGCCCCTCACAACCTCCACCCCCTCACTCTGTCCTCTCCTGTCCCCTCTAGTGCCCCTCACAACCTCCACCCCCCCACTCTGCCCTCTCCTGTCCCCTCTAGTGCCCCTCACAACCTCCACCCCCTCACTCTGTCCTCTCCTGTCCCCTCTAGTGCCCCTCACAACCTCCACCCCCCTCACTCTGTCATCTCCTGTCCCCTCTAGTGCCCCTCACAACCTCCACCCCCCTCACTCTGTCCTCTCCTGTCCCCTCTAGTGCCCCTCACAACCTCCACCTCCCTCACTCTGTCCTCTCCTGTCCCCTCTAGTGTCCCTCACAACCCCCACCCCGCCTCACTCTGTCCTCTCCTGTCCCCTCTAGTGCCCCTCACAACCCCCACCCCCCCCTCACTCTGTCCTCTCCTGTCCCCTCTAGTGCCCCTCACAACCCCCACCCCCCACTCTGCCCTCTCCTGTCCTCTCTAGTGTCCCTCACAACCTCCACCCCCCTCACTCTGTCCTCTCCTGTCCCCTCTAGTGCCCCTCACAACCTCCACCCCCCCACTCTGCCCTCTCCTGTCCCCTCTAGTGCCCCTCACAACCCCCACCCCCCCCCACTCTGCCCTCTCCTGTCCCCTCTAGTGCCCCTCATAACCTCCACCCCCCTCACTCTGTCCTCTCCTGTCCCCTCTAGTGCCCCTCACAACCTCCACCCCCCTAACTCTGCCCTCTCCTGTCCCCTCTAGTGTCCCTCACAACCACCCCCCCCACTCTGCCCTCTCCTGTCCCCTCTAGTGCCCCTCACAACCCCCACCCCCCTCACTCTGTCCTCTCCTGTCCCCTCTAGTGCCCCTCACAACCTCCACCCCCCTCACTCTGCCCTCTCCTGTCCCCTCTAGTGCCCCTCACAATCTCCACCCCCCTCACTCTGCCCTCTCCTGTCCCCTCTAGTGCCCCTCACAACCTCCACCCCCCCTCACTCTGTCCTCTCCTGTCCCCTCTAGTGCCCCTCACAACCTCCACCCCCCTCACTCTGTCCTCTCCTGTCCCCTCTAGTGCCCCTCACAACCCCCCCCCCCCCCCCCCCCACTCAGTCCTCTCCTGTCCCCTCTAGTGCCCCTCACAACCTCCACCCCCCCCCCCCCACTCTGCCCTCTCCTGTCCCCTCTAGTGCCCCTCACAACCCCCACCCCCCCACTCTGTCCTCTCCTGTCCCCTCTAGTGCCCCTCACAACCCCCACCCCCCTCACTCTGTCCTCTCCTGTCCCCTCTAGTGCCCCTCACAACCCCCACCCCCCTCACTCTGTCCTCTCCTGTCCCCTCTAGTGTCCCTCACAACCTCCACCCCCTCCTCACTCTGTCCTCTCCTGTCCCCTCTAGTGCCCCTCACAACCCCCACCCCCCTCACTCTGTCCTCTCCTGTCCCCTCTAGTGCCCCTCACAACCACCCCCCCTCACTCTGTCCTCTCCTGTCCCCTCTAGTGCCCCTCACAACCTCCACCCCCCCCACTCAGTCCTCTCCTGTCCCCTCTAGTGCCGCTCACAACCCCCCCCCCCCTCACTCTGTCCTCTCCTGTCCCCTCTAGTGCCCCTCACAACCTCCACCCCCCCTCACTCTGTCCTCTCCTGTCCCCTCTAGTGCCCCTCACAACCCCCACCCCCCCCACTCAGTCCTCTCCTGTCCCCTCTAGTGCCCCTCACAACCCCCACCCCCCTCACTCTGTCCTCTCCCATCCCCCTTACCGTGCTCTTTGGACCTGACAGTTTAAATCAATTAGAACCTGATACAAACAGACAAACAAACATCTCTCTCTCTCTCTCTCTCTCTCTCTCTCTCTCTCTCTCTCTCTCTCAGTTCAATTCAATTTACAGGGCTTTATCTGTATGGGAAAGATATGTTAACGTTGCCAAAGCAATCGAAATAGATAATAAACAAAAAGGAAATGAACAAGTCTCCCTCCTTCTGAAGCCACTGTATAGTATCAACTTCTAAAATCCCAGGAAGTAGAGATTTGCTACTTAGTTCAGATAATCTGTTTTACATGTCCCTTTTCCTTAATCACTCAGCTCTACACTGAGTGGACAAAACATTAGGAACACCTTTCTAATGTTGCGTTCACACCCCCCTTTTTCCCCTCAGAACCGCCTCATTTCATCGGGGCGTGGTGTTGAAAACGTTCCACAGGGATGCTGGCCCCATGGTAACTCCGATGCTTCCCACAGTTGTGTCAAATTGGCTGGATGTCCTTTGGGTGGTGGACCCTTTCTTGATACACACGGGGAAACTGTTGAGCTATAGTCTACTCAAACCGGTGCGCCTGGCACTTAAATCTTGTGTCTTGCTCATTCACCCTGTGAACAGCGCACATACACGATCCATGGCTCAAATGTCTCAAGGCTTAAAAATCCTTCTTTAACCCGTCTCCTCCCCTTCATCTACACTGATTGAAGTGGATCTAACAAGTGACGTCAATAAGGGGTCACATCTTTCACCTGGATTCACCTGGTCAGTCGGGTGTCCTTAATGTTTTGTACACTCAGTGTATATACAGTACATGACGAATGTTGACATTACATTTACATTATTTCTTCATATAACCTATTTACGTTTGGACTGTGCACTGAAAATAAACTAAACCTTTTACCAACATTCTTTCATCAGCTGTATGAAAACACAACTCTAAATTGGTAACCTTGGTGATTAGGCTCTCTCCTGTGGTTGGATCGCGCACATGATTGCGACAAGCTGGACTCATAACATTGTGTCTGTGTGTGTTTGTGCAGGTGAATGTGCGTGTGTGTGCGTTTGTGCGAGCGTGAGTGTGTGTTTGTGTGTAGGAGTGTATGTCATTGGTGCCCACCAGCACGGGTAAAAATGTCCCCCATTTGATTGATGGGCTAATCAGGCTAACAAAGGACTTTGCAGAAGGACACACACCCACTAACCAGCCGTCACGGAAACAGACGGACACACACCCACTAACCAGCCGTCACGGAAACAGACGGACACACACCCACTAACCAGCCGTCACGGAAACAGTCAGAAGGACACACACTCACTAATCAGCCGTCATGGAAACAGTCAGAAGGACACACACTCACTAACCATCCGTCATGGAAACAGTCAGAAGGACACACACTCACTAACCAGCCGTCATGGAAACACACATACTGGCGTGTGTATGTGTGTTCTGATTTATAATTGGCTTAGTCTCATTCAAACATGTTAAGTGGTTGCCAAGGTGACAACTTTCATTTTCTAAATTGAAAAACACATAAATGTAAACACACACACACACACACACACACACACACACATCAACAGCAACATAAATTAAGCAAGACCCCAAATCCCAATTAACTACATTTATTAGCAGCAAAACAGCAATTAAGAACATTGCAAGACATCATCCTGAATTTAGCAGATTATACAGTCTACAGATTATACAGTCTACAGATTATAGAATGTATACAGATTATACAGTCTACAGATTATACAGTCTACAGATTATACAGTCTACAGATTATACAGTCTACAACAGCTACAGACTACAGATTATACAGTCTACAGATTATACAGTCTACAGATTATACATTCTAAAGACTATAAAGTCTACAGATTATAGAATGTATACAGATTATACAGTCTACAGATTATACAGTCTACAGATTATACAGTATACAGATTAAACAGTATGCAGATTATACAGTCTACAGATTATACAGTCTACAGATTATACAGTCTACAACAGCTATAGTCTACAGATTATACAGTCTACAGATTATAAATCTACAGATTATACAGTCTACAACAACTATAGTCTACAGATTATACAGTCTACAGATTATACAGTCTACAGATTATACAGTCTACAACAGCTATAGTCTACAGATTATACAGTCTACAGATTATACAGTCTACAGATTATACAGTCTACAACAGCTATAGTCTACAGATTATACAGACTACAGATTATACAGTCTACAACAGCTATAGTCTACAGATTATACAGATTACAGATTATACAGTCTACAGATTATACAGTCTAAAACAGCTATATACCGATTATACAGTCTACAACAGCTATAGTCTACAGATTATACAGTCTACAACAGCCATAGTCTACAGATTATACAGTCTACAACAGCTATAGTCTACAGATTATACAATCTACAACAGCTATAGTCTACAGATTATACAGTCTACAACAACTATAGTCTACAGATTATACAATCTACAACAACTATAGTCTACAGATTATACAATCTACAACAACTATAGTCTACAGATTATACAGTCTACAACAGCTATAGTCTTCAGATTATACAGTCTACAACAGCTATAGTCTACAGATTATACAGTCTACAACAGCTAAAGTCTACAGATTATACAGTCTACAACAGCTATAGTCTACAGATTCTAGTCTACAACAGCTATAGTCTACAGATTTAACAGTCTACAACAGCTATAGTCTACAGATTCTAGTCTACAACAGCTATAGTCTTCAACATATATAGTCTAGATCAGCTACAGTCTACAACAGCTATAGTCTACAACAGCTATAGTCTACAACAGCTCTAGTCTATAGATGTAACAGTCTACAACAGCTATAGTCTACAGATTTAACAGTCTACAACAGCTAGAGTCTACAACAGCTATAGTCTACAGATTTAACAGTCTACAACAGCTATAGTCTACAACAGCTATAGTCTACAGATTTAACAGTCTACAACAGCTATAGTCTACAACAGCTATAGTCTACAGATTTAACAGTCTACAACAGCTATAGTCTACATATTATACAGTCTACAACAGCTATAGTCTACAACAGCTACAGTCTACAACAGGTACAGTCTACAACAGCTATTGTCTACAACAGCTTCATGGGGGGGGGGGCTATAGTCTACTACAGCTTTATGGGGGGGCTATTGTCTACAACAGCTTTATGGGGGGGGGGGGGGTTATAGTCTACAACAGCTTTATGGGGGGGGGGGTTATAGTCTACAACAGCTTTATGGGGGGGGGGGGGCTATAGTCTACAGCAGCTTTATGGGGGGGCTATAGTCTACAACAGCTTGATAGGGGGGTTATAGTCTACAACAGCTTTATGGGGGGGGGGGGCTATAGTCTACAGCAGCTTTATGGGGGGGGGCTATAGTCTACAGCAGCTTTATGGGGGGGGCTATAGTCTACAACAGCTTTATGGGGGGAGGGGGCTATAGTCTACAGCAGCTTTATTGGGGGAGGTTATAGTCTACAACAGCTTTATGGGGGGGGGCTATAGTCTACAGCAGCTTTATGGGGGGGGCTATAGTCTACAACAGCTTTATGGGGGGGGGGGGCTATAGTCTACAGCAGCTTTATGGGGGTGGGGGGGGGGCTATAGTCTACAACAGCTTTATGGGGGGGGGGGGCTATAGTCTACAACAGCTTTATTGGGGGAGGTTATAGTCTACAACAGCTTTATGGGGGGGGGCTATAGTCTACAGCAGCTTTATGGGGGGGGCTATAGTCTACAACAGCTTTATGGGGGGGGGGGCTATAGTCTACAGCAGCTTTATGGGGGTGGGGGGGGGGGCTATAGTCTACAACAGCTTTATGGGGGGGGGGGGGCTATAGTCTACAACAGCTTTATTGGGGGAGGTTATAGTCTACAACAGCTTTATGGGGGGGGGCTATAGTCTACAGCAGCTTTATGGGGGGGGCTATAGTCTACAACAGCTTTATGGGGGGGGGGGGCTATAGTCTACAGCAGCTTTATGGGGGTGGGGGGGGGGGCTATAGTCTACAACAGCTTTATGGGGGGGGGGGGGGCTATAGTCTACAACAGTTTTATGGGGGGGCTATAGTCTACAACAGCTTTTTGGGGGGGGGGCTATAGTCTACAACAGCTTTATGGGGGGGGGGGCTATAGTCTACAACAGCTTCATGGGGGGGGGGGCTATAGTCTACAACAGCTTTATGGGGGGGGGCTATAGTCTACAACAGCTTTATGGGGGGGGGGGGCTATAGTCTACAACAGCTTTATGGGGGGGGCTATAGTCTACAACAGCTTTATGGGGGGGCTATAGTCTACAACAGCTTTATGGGGGGGGGCTATAGTCTATAGTCTACAACAGCTTTATGGGGGGGGCTATAGTCTACAACAGCTTTATGGGGGGGGGCTATAGTCTACAACATCTTTATGGGGGGGGCTATAGTCTACAACAGCTTTATGGGGGGGGGGGCTATAGTCTACAACAGCTTTATGGGGGGGTTATAGTCTACAACAGCTTCATGGGGGGGGGGGGGGCTATAGTCTACAACAGCTTTATGGGGGGGGCTATAGTCTACAACAGCTTTATGGGGGGGTTATAGTCTACAACAGCTTTATGGGGGGGGCTATAGTCTACAACAGCTTTATGGGGCGGGGCTATAGTCTACAACAGCTTCATGGGGGGGGGCTATAGTCTACAACAGCTTTATGGGGGGGGCTATAGTCTACAACAGCTTTATGGGGGGGGGCTATAGTCTACAACAGCTTTATGGGGGGGGGTTATAGTCTACAACAGCTTTATGGGGGGGGGGCTATAGTCTACAACAGCTTTATGGGGTGGGCTATCGTCTACAACAGCTTTATGGGGGGGGCTATAGTCTACAACAGCTTTATGGGGGGGGGCTATAGTCTACAACAGCTTTATGGGGGGGGCTATAGTCTACAACAGCTTTATGGGGGGGGCTATAGTCTACAACAGCTTTATGGGGGGGGGGCTATAGTCTACAACAGCTTTATGGGGGGGGGGCTATAGTCTACAACAGCTTCATGGGGGGGGGTTATAGTCTACAACAGCTTTATGGGGGGGGGCTATAGTCTACAACAACTTTATGGGGGGGGGCTATCGTCTACAACAGCTTTATGGGGGGGGGCTATAGTCTACAACAGCTTTATGGGGGGGGTTATAGTCTACAACAGCTTTATGGGGGGGGGGGCTATAGTCTACAACAGCTTTATGGGGGGGGCCTATCGTCTATAACAGCTTTATGGGGGGGGGCTATAGTCTACAACAGCTTTATGGGGGGGGGGGGGGCTATTGTCTACAACAGCTTTATGGGGGGGGGCTATAGTCTACAACAGCTTTATGGGGGGGGGCTATAGTCTACAACAGCTTTATGGGGGGGGGGGGGCTATAGTCTACAACAGCTTTATGGGGGGGGGCTATAGTCTACAACAGCTTTATGGGGGGGGGGGCTATTGATGTACTGCATGTTTCCTTCTTTTTCATGTTTTATGTCATCACCATACACATACTGTCATCACTGTACACATACTGTCATCACTGTACACATACTGTCATCACTGTACACATACTGTCATCACTGTACACATACTGTCATCACTGTACACATACTGTCATCACTGTACACATACTGTCATCACTGTACACATACTGTCATCACTATACACATACTGTCATCACTGTACACATACTGTCATCACTGTACACATACTGTCATCACTATACACATACTGTCATCACTGTACACATACTGTCATCACTATACACATACTGTCATCACTATACACATACTGTCATCACTGTACACATACTGTCATCACTGTACACATACTGTCATCACTGTACACATACTGTCATCACTGTACACATACTGTCATCACTATACACATACTGTCATCACTATACACATACTGTCATCACTATACACATACTGTCATCACTATACACATACTGTCATCACTGTACACATACTGTCATCACTGTACACATACTGTCATCACTGTACACATACTGTCATCACTATACACATACTGTCATCACTGTACACATACTGTCATCTAAGAAACATGATGAATTGATTCCAATGCATCCCAAATGGCCCCCTATTCCCTTTATAGTGCACTACCTTTGAACGCGGCCATGTGGCCAATAGGGTGCCGTTTGGGACACAGTCTTTGCATTGTAACAATGCAAATACTGAGGTTGTTGTTGTAAAAAGAAACAGCCTTTCCCAACGGAGATAAAGAGCTATCACCACTCAGAAAGAGACAGAAACAAAGAGAGGGTGGATGGGAGTAGAATGCCAGCTGCTGTACTTCTGATTTAGAAAGACAAGGGGGCGAGAGAGAGAGCTAGCCCCCACCCAGAGTGCAAGCTGCTGTACTGCTGATTTAGAAAGACAAGGGGGCGAGAGAGAGAGCTAGCCCCCACCCAGAGTGCAAGCTGCTGTACTGCTGATTTAGAAAGACAAGGGGGCGAGAGAGAGAGCTAGCCCCCACCCAGAGTGCAAGCTGCTGTACTGCTGATTTAGAAAGACAAGGGGGCGAGAGAGAGAGTTAGCCCCCACCCAGAGTACAAGCTAATGTACTGCTGATTTAGAAAGACAAGGGGGCGAGAGAGAGAGCTAGCACCCACCCAGAGTGCAAGCTGCTGTACTGCTGTTTTACAAAGACGAGGGGGCGAGAGAGAGAGAGAGATAGTCCCTTCCCAGAGTACAAAGAACCTTGGCGTGACCCTGGACAACACCCTGTCGTTTTCTGCAGACATCAAAGCAGTGACTAGTTCCTGCAGGTTCATGCTCTACGACATCCGTAGAGTACCAGCCTTCCCTCACACAGGAAGCAGCACTGGTTCTAAATCCAGACACTTGTCCTCTCCCATCTGGACGACTGCTACTCTCTGTTGGTTGAGATCCCCGCTTGTGCCATCAAACCCCTGCAACATCATTGTCCCACGTTTAACAAGAGCTACATCTCAAATGGGACCCTATTTCCTATATAGTGCACTACTTTTGACCAGGTAGTGCACTACTTTTGACCAGGTAGTGCACTACTTTTGACCAGGTAGTGCACTATATAGGGAAAAGGGTGCCATTTGTGATGTAACGATTGTTTGACAATGAGGAGAATCCAAACTATATTAACGATGCATCTATATATGAGTTTTACTTCTTCCTGCCTCTGCTTGCATTGGGGATTTAGGCCCAGTTGTACCATTTGTTTACAAGAAGTACTGTACAATGATCAATTTGTTGAATTATCTTCTTGACCTTAACCAGTCAGGCCTCAAGACGGGTCACTCAACCGAGACTGATCTTCTCTCTATAAACCAAGTCACTCAGCTCCGTCACATCTCACATGGTCTCTCCTATCACTGCTATGAGGATGACAGTCTAATACTTCTCTCCTTCATCCTTCTGACACCCAAAATTAATCTCTGCGTGCCTGGCAGATACAGTGCCTTGCGAAAGTATTCGGCCCCCTTGAAGAATCAACAACAAGTGGGACACAATCATGAAGTGGAACGACATTTATTGGATATTTCAAACTTTTTTAACAAATCAAAAACTGAAAAATTGGGCGTGCAAAATTATTCAGCCCCTTTACTTTCAGTGCAGCAAACTCTCTCCAGAAGTTCAGTGAGGATCTCTGAATGATCCAATGTTGACCTAAATGACTAATGATGATAAATACAATCCACCTGTGTGTAATCAAGTCTCCGTATAAATGCACCTGCACTGTGATAGACTCAGAGATCCGTTAAAAGCGCAGAGAGCATCATGAAGAACAAGGAACACACCAGGCAGGTCCGAGATACTGTTGTGAAGAAGTTTAAAGCCGGATTTGGATACAAAAAGATTTCCCAAGCTTTAAACATCCCAAGGAGCACTGTGCAAGCGATAATATTGAAATGGAAGGAGTATCAGAAAACTGCAAATCTACCAATGTCACGTTCTGACCTTGATTTACGTTGTTTTGTATTTATTTAGTATGGTCAGGGCGTGAGTTGAGTGGACAGTCTATGTTTGTTTTTCTATGTTTTGGGGCATTTCTATGTTTTCGGCCTAGTATGGTTCTCAATCAGAGGCAGGTGTCATTAGTTGTCTCTGATTGAGAATCATACTTAGGTAACCTGGGTTTCACTGTGTGTTTGTGGGTGATTGTTCCTGTCACTGTGTTTGTTGTCACAGGATAGGCTGTATAGGTTTTTCACGTTCCGTTTGTTGTTTTGTAGATTTAAGTTATTTCATGTATCGTTCATTTTCCATTAAAGAACATGAGTAACCACCACGCTGCTTTTTGGTCCGCTTCTCCTTCTACAGACGAAAGTCGTTACAACCAAGACCTGGCAGTCCCTCTAAACTTTCAGCTCATACAAGGAGAAGACTGATCAGAGATGCAGCCAAGAGGCCCATGATCACTCTGGATGAACTGCAGAGATCTACAGCTGAGGTGGGAGACTCTGTCCATAGGACAACAATCAGTCGTATATTGCACAAATCTGGCCTTTATGGAAGAGTGGCAAGAAGAAAGCCATTTCTTAAAGATATCCATAAAAAGTGTTGTTTAAAGTTTGCCACAAGCCACCTGGGAGACACACCAAACATGTGGAAGAAGGTGCTCTGGTCAGATGAAACCAAAATTGAACTTTTTGGCAACAATGCAAAACGTTATGTTTGGCGTAAAAGCAACACAGCTGAACACACCATCCCCACTGTCAAACATGGTGGTGGCAGCATCATGGTTTGGGCCTGCTTTTCTTCAGCAGGGACAGGGAAGATGGTTACAATTGATGGGAAGATGGATGGAGCCAAATACAGGACCATTCTGGAAGAAAACCTGATGGAGTCTGCAAAAGACCTGAGACTGGGACGGAGATTTGTCTTCCAACAAGACAATGATCCAAAACATAAAGCAAAATCTACAATGGAATGATTCAAAAATAAACATATCCAGGTGTTAGAATGGCCAAGTCAAAGTCCAGACCTGAATCCAATCGAGAATCTGTGGAAAGAACTGAAAACTGCTGTTCACAAATGCTCTCCATCCAACCTCACTGAGCTCGAGCTGTTTTGCAAGGAGGAATGGGAAAAAATTTCAGTCTCTCAATGTGCAAAACTGATAGAGACATACCCCAAGCGACTTACAGCTGTAATCGCAGCAAAAGGTGGCGCTACAAAGTATTAACTTAAGGGGGCTGAATAATTTTGCATGCCCAATTTTTCAGTTTTTGATTTGTTA
Organism: Oncorhynchus mykiss; assembly: GCF_057628025.1. NCBI lineage: Eukaryota > Metazoa > Chordata > Actinopteri > Salmoniformes > Salmonidae > Oncorhynchus > Oncorhynchus mykiss. Next base: position 7,967,932 of record NC_143051.1, on the reverse strand, counting down.
AAAAAGTTTGAAATATCCAATAAATGTCGTTCCACTTCATGATTGTGTCCCACTTGTTGTTGATTCTTCACAAAAAAATACAGTTTTATATCTTTATGTTTGAAGCCTGGAATGTGGCAAAAGGTCGCAAAGTTCAAGGGGGCCGAATACTTTCGCAAGGCACTGTATATGTTTATAATTGTTTTATTTTACTTTTGATACTTAAGTTTAAAACCAAATACTTTTGGTCTTTTACTCAAGTAGTATTTTTCCGGGTGACGTTGAATTTTACTTGAGTCATTTTCTAATAAGGTATCTTTATTTTTACTCAGGTATGACAATAGGATACTTTTTCCACCCATATTAGAGACACATATTTCCCTCAGATTCCACAGACCCGCAAAGATTTTGAAAATAAATCATATTTTGAGAAACTCCCAAATCTACTGAGTGAAATACCACAGTGTGCCATCACAGCAGCAAGATGTGTGACCTGTTGCCACAAGAAAAGGGCAACCAGTGAAGAACAAACACCATTGTAAATACAAGACAGACAGACAGACAGACAGACAGACAGACAGATCTCTAGACTGACAGAGCTATAACAATAAGTGGTCTCCTCCAGGCTTTAATAACCCTAGCTGAGATTGACACCTGAATGTGCAGTCATGCTCTAACTAACCCCACAGCACTACCAGCACAGTGCCTCTCTCTCTCTCCTCTGTATCATTTTCTATTCATCTCTCGCTCTCCTCCTCTCTCTCAGAGAAGCAATCAGAGCAGTGTTATTAGTGCTGGGGGTCTAAGGAGTAGAGATAGACAGGGAGGTAGAGACAGACATGGTCGAGACAGACAGGGAGGTAGAGACAGACAGGGAGGTAGAGACAGACAGGGAGGTAGAGACAGACATGGAGGTAGAGACAGACAGGAAGGTAGAGACAGACAGGGAGGTAGAGACAGACAGGGAAGTAGAGACAGACAGGGAGGTAGAGACAGACAGGGAGGTAGAGACAGACAGGGAGGTAGAGACAGACAGGGAGGTAGAGACAGAGAGGGAGGTAGAGACAGACAGGGAGGTAGAGACAGAGACCCAATTACTTCATCACACAAAGGCAGGATTAATACACCGCTGATCACAGGGTTGAGTCTCAAATGACACCCTATTCCCTATATAGTGCACTACTTTTGACCAGAGACATATGAGCCCTGGTGAAAAGTAGTGCACTGCATGGGGAATAGGGTGCCATTTGGGATGCATCCTGGATGATGTCACCAGCAACACCATGTTATGCTCTGGGGGAAATGTCATTCGTGGTGGGAATGCTAATGAGCAGCACTGGTACCATGAGGAGAGGAGATGTCCTACTTTGTTGGTGCCCTGTCAACCTGGACTCAGGGATAGACGTAACATACAAAATGTAAATCTGGGAACACAACCATTAGTATGTTATTTTACGTTTTGCATGGTATGTATTAATTTGTGGATGTCAATCATCCATTTCTTATGATATGTTATGAATTGCAATACGTACAATATGGTACTAATTTTCTAAATTATATGATATGTTACGAATTTAAATTTAAGGCTAATGCTGACGTTAGCTAGGCCAGGGGTTAGGATTAAGCTTAGGGTTAAGGTTAGAGCTAAGGTTAGGGTTAGGATTTAGGTTAAAGGGTTAGGGATACGGTTGGGGTTAGGGAAAGGGTTAGCTAACATGCTAAATAGTTACAAAGTATCTGAAAAGTGGTAAGTAGATGATAATGAACTAAAATGCTAAAGTTGTCCGTGATGAGATACAAACATGCAACCTTTGGCTTGCTAGACATTCGCATCATCCACCCGACTTTGATTTTTGCCTTAAGTAACCTTCTGCCTTTACTTAACCATACCAAATGTAAGTTGTCATACTAAATTAAGTGTCCCGTATTTACTATGTTATGTCTAGTCTATGAGATCAGGCTGTCCCTGTTTTAAGGAGAGGAGAGGACCCTGGTCAAAAGTACTGGACTATAACAGCTTGCCACTTGGGACACAGTGCCAGGCTAGCTGATAGGTGGGAAGGTTAACCCGCACGAATGACTCTTTGGGTTTCACCAATCAAAACACAGACCTATGGCAGCAGCCATGACGGTGGCCACGGCAACAACAGGAAGAGAGGAAGTAGAGGGACAATAACAAACACAACTATTTCCATCTAAGAGGAGAAGAGGAGATCTCTTTACTGTAACATAGAAACTATCTGGACAGAACAGAGAGAGATCACACAATTTAGGGAGGGAGGGAGGGAGACAGGGAGACAGAGGGAGGGAGGGAGGGAGGGAGGGAGGGAGGGAGTGTGACTCTGAACTTTGACAGGAGAGAGTTTGATCTTCGAGGAGTTGACACAGTCATCTGCATTTGGAAACAAGCTCTGGATGAAACTACTGAAAAGATGGCAACGACCCAAAACACACGGACACACACGCAAGAAGGAGTAGAGAGAGGGATGTATAAAGACAGAGAGAGAAAGAGAGATCATCCTCAGCTCTGGCATCTTACCCAATATTTGGAACCAAGGACTGATCACCCCAATCCACAAAAGTGGAGACAAATTTGACCCCAATAACTACCGTGGGATATGCATCAACAGCAACCTTGGGAAAATCCTCTGCATTTTCATTAACAGCAGACTCATACATTTCCTCAGTGAAAACAATTTACTGAGCAAATGTCAAATTGGATTTTTACCAAATTACCGATTAACAGATCATGTATTCACCCTGCACGCCCTAATTGACAACCAAACAAACCAAAAAAAAGGTAAAGTCTTCTCATGCTTTCTTGACTTCAAAAATGCATTGGACTCAATTTGGCATAAGGGTCTGCTATACACATTGATGGAAAATGGTGTTGGGGGTAAAACATACGACTTTATAAAATCCATGTACACAAACAACAAGTATGTGGTTAAAATTGTAAACCAAAAAAAAAACAGACATTTCTTTCCACAGGGCCGTGGGGTGAGACAGGGATGCAGCTTGAGCCCCACCATCTTCAACAAATACATCAACTAATTGGCGAGGCACTAGAACTTGGTAGTTTATAGCAGTAGATAGAGCCAGTTGATAGAGCCAGTTGGTCGTTTATAGTAGTTGATAGAGCCAGTTGATAGAGCCATTTGGTACTTTATAGTAGTTGATAGAGCCAGTTGGTAGTTTATAGTTGTTGATAGAGCCAGTTGGTAGTTTATAGTATTTGGGAGAACCAGTTGGTAGTTAATAGTAGTTGATAGTAGTTGATAGAGCCAGTTGGTAGTTTATAGTAGCTGATAGAGCCTGTTGGTAGTTTATAGCAGTTTATAGTAGTTGATAGAGCCAGTTGGTAGTTTATAGTAGTTGATAGAGCCAGTTGTTTGAGCCAGTTGGTAGTGTATAGTAGTTGATAGAGCAAGTTGGTAGTTTATAGTAGTTGATAGAGCCAGTTGGTAGTTTATAGTAGTTGATAGAGCCAGTTGGTAGTTTATAGTAGTTGATAGAGCCAGTTGGTAGTTTATAGTTGTTGATCGAGCCAGTTGGTAGTTTTTAGTAGTTGATAGAGCCAGTTGATAGAGCCAGTTGGTAGTTGATAGTAGTTGATAGAGCCAGTTGGTAGAGGCAGTTGATAGAGCCAGTTGGTAGTTTATAGTAGTTTATAGAGCCAGTTGGTAGTTTATAGAAGTTGATTGAGCCAGTTGGTAGTTTATAGTAGTTGATAGAGGCAGTTGGTGGTTTATAGTAGTTGATAGAGCCAGTTGGTAGAGCCAGTTGGTAGTTTATAGTAGTTGATAGAGCCAGTTGGTAGAGCCAGTTGATAGAGCCAGTTGGTTGTTTATAGTAGTTGATAGAGTCAGTTGGTAGTTAATAGTAGTTGATAGAGCCAGTTGGTGGATCCAGTTGGTAGTTTATAGTAGTTGATAGAGCCAGTTGGTAGTTTATAGAAGTTGATTGAGCCAGTTGGTAGTTTATAGTAGTTGATAGAGGCAGTTGGTAGTTTATAGTAGTTGATAGAGCCAGTTGGTAGAGCCAGTTGGTAGTTTATAGTAGTTGATAGAGCCAGTTGGTAGAGCCAGTTGATAGAGCCAGTTGGTAGTTTATAGTAGTTGATAGAGTCAGTTGGTAGTTAATAGTAGTTGATAGAGCCAGTTGGTGGATCCAGTTGGTAGTTTATAGTAGTTGATAGAGCCAGTTGGTAGTTTATAGTAGTTGTTAGAGCCAGTTGATAGAGCCAGTTGGTAGTTTATTTAATTGATAGAGCCAGTTGATAGAGCCAGTTGGTAGTTTATAGTAGTTGATAGTAGTTGATAGAGCCAGTTGGTAGTTTATAGTAGCTGATAGAGCCTGTTGGTAGTTTATAGTAGTTTATAGTAGTTGATAGAGCCAGTTGGTAGTTTATAGTAGTTGATAGAGCCAGTTGTTTGAGCCAGTTGGTAGTGTATAGTAGTTGATAGAGCAAGTTGGTAGTTTATAGTAGTTGATAGAGCCAGTTGGTAGTTTATAGTAGTTGATAGAGGCAGTTGGTAGTTTATAGTAGTAGATAGAGCCAGTTGGTAGAGCCAGTTGGTAGTTTATAGTAGTTGATAGAGCCAGTTGGTAGAGCCAGTTGATAGAGCCAGTTGGTAGTTTATAGTAGTTGATAGAGTCAGTTGGTAGTTTATAGTAGTTGATAGAGCCAGTTGGTGGATCCAGTTGGTAGTTTATAGTAGTTGATAGAGCCAGTTGGTAGTTTATAGTAGTTGTTAGAGCCAGTTGATAGAGCCAGTTGGTAGTTTATTTAATTGATAGAGCCAGTTGATGAAGCCAGTTGGTTGTTTATAGTAGTTGATGGAGCCAGTTGGTAGTTTATAGTAGTTGGTAGAGCCAGTTGATAGAGCCATTTGGTAGTTTATAGTAGTTGATAGAGCCAGTTGATAGAGCCAGTTGGTAGTTTATAGTAGTTGGTAGAGCCAGTTGGTAGTTTATAGTAGTTGATAGAGCCAGTTGGATGTTTATAGTAGTTGATAGAGCCAGTTGGTAGTTGATAGAGCCAATTGGTAGTTTATAGTAGTTGATAGAGCCAGTTGATGGAGCCAGTTGGTAGTTTATAGTAGTTGGTAGAGCCAGTTGATAGAGCCAGTTGGTAGTTTTTAGTAGTTGATAGAGCCAGTTGGTAGTTTATAGTAGTTGATAGAGCCAGTTGGTAATTGATAGAGCCAGTTGGTAGTTTATAGTAGTTTATAGAGCCAGTTGGTAGTTTATAGTAGTTGATAGAGCCAGTTGGTAGTTTATAGTAGTTGATAGAACCAGTTGGTAGTTTATAGTAGTTGATAGAGCCAGTTGGTAGTTTATAGTAGTTGATAGAGCCAGTTTATAGTTTATAGTAGTTGATAGAGCCAGTTGGTAGTTTATAGTAGTTGGTAGAGCCAGTTGATAGTTTATAGTAGTTGATAGAGCCAGTTGGTAGTTTATAGTAGTTGATAGAGCCAGTTGGATGTTTATAGTAGTTGATAGAGCCAGTTGATAGTTGATAGAGCCAATTGGTAGTTTATAGTAGTTGATAGAGCCAGTTGGTAGTTTATAGTAGTTGATAGAGCCAGTTGGTAGATTATAGTAGTTGATAGAGCCAGTTGGTAGTTCATAGTAGTTGATAGAGTCAGTTGGTAGTTTATAGTAGTTGATAGAGCCAGTTGATAGAGCCATTTGGTCGTTTATAGTAGTTGATAGAGCCAGTTGATAGAGCCAGTTGGTCGTTTATAGTAGTTGATAGAGCCAGTTGATAGAGCCATTTGGTACTTTACAGTAGTTGATAGAGCCAGTTGGTAGTATATAGTAGTTGATAGAGCCAGTTGATAGAGCCAGTTGGTAGTTTATAGTAGTTGATAGAGCCAGTTGATAGAGCCAGTTGGTAGTTTATAGTAGTTGATAGAGCCAGTTGATAGAGCCAGTTGTTAGTTGATAGAGCCAGTGGTTAGTTTATAGTAGTTGATAAAGCCAGTTGATAGAGCCAGTTGGTAGTTTAGAGTAGTTGATAGAGCCAGTTGGTAGTTTATAGTAGTTGATAGAGCCAGTTGATAGAGCCGGTTTGTAGTTTATAGTAGTTGATAGAGCCAGTTGGTAGTTTATAGTAGTTGGTAGAGCCAGTTGATAGTTTATAGTAGTTGATAGAGCCAGTTGGTAGTTTATAGTAGTTGATAGAGCCAGTTGGATGTTTATAGTAGTTGATAGAGCCAGTTGGTAGTTGATAGAGCCAATTGGTAGTTTATAGTAGTTGATAGAGCCAGTTGGTAGTTTATAGTAGTTGATAGAGCCAGTTGGTAGATTATAGTAGTTGATAGAGCCAGTTGGTAGTTCATAGTAGTTGATAGAGTCAGTTGGTAGTTTATAGTAGTTGATAGAACCAGTTGATAGAGCCATTTGGTACTTTACAGTAGTTGATAGAGCCAGTTGGTAGTGTATAGTAGTTGATAGAGCCAGTTGATAGAGCCAGTTGGTAGTTTATAGTAGTTGATAGAGCCAGTTGATAGAGCCAGTTGGTAGTTTATAGTAGTTGATAGAGCCAGTTGATAGAGCCAGTTGGTAGTTGATAGAGCCAGTGGTTAGTTTATAGTAGTTGATAGAGCCATTTGATAGAGCCAGTTGGTAGTTGATAGAGCCAGTTGGTAGTTTAGAGTAGTTGATAGAGCCAGTTGGTAGTTGATAGAGCCAGTTGGTAGTTTATAGTAGTTGATATAGCCAGTTGGTAGTTTATAGTAGTTGATAGAGCCAGTTGGTAGTTTATAGTAGTTGATAGAGCCAGTTGGTTGTTTATAGTAGCTGATAGATGGTTGTAGTGTGTTAAATATATATACAGGGGGAACACTGATGGAAACAGTGTACTACTTAGCACGTTTTTGGGGGGGAATCTTTGCTATTTATTATTTTGACAACAATTACTTTTACTTGACTACATTCCTAAAGAAAATAATGTACTTTTTACTCCGTACATTTTCTCTGACACCAAAAAGTACTTGTTACATGTTGAATGCTTTAGCAGGACAGAAAAATGGTCTAATTCACACGCATATCAAGAGAACATCCCCGGTCATCTCTACTACCTCTGATCTGGCAGACTCATTAAACAGAGAACATCCCCGGTCATCTCTACTACCTCCGATCTGGCAGACTCATTAAACAGAGAACATCCCCGGTCATCTCTACTACCTCTGATCTGGCAGACTCATTAAACAGAGAACATCCCCGGTCATCTCTACTACCTCTGATCTGGCAGACTCATTAAACAGAGAACATCCCCGGTCATCTCTACTACCTCTGATCTGGCAGACTCATTAAACAGAGAACATCCCCGGTCATCTCTACTACCTCTGATCTGGAGGACTCACTAAACAGAGAACATCCCCGGTCATCTCTACTACCTCTGATCTGGCAGACTCATTAAACAGAGAACATCCCCGGTCATCTCTACTACCTCTGATCTGGCAGACTCATTAAACATAAATGCTTTGTTTTTAAAATGATGTCTGCGTGTTGTAGTGTGCCCCTGGCTATCTGTAATGATGTCTGCGTGTTGTAGTGTGCCCCTGGCTATCTGTAATGATGTCTGCGTGTTGTAGTGTGCCCCTGGCTATCTGTAATGATGTCTGCGTGTTGTAGTGTGCCCCTGGCTATCTGTAATGATGTCTGCGTGTTGTAGTGTGCCCCTGGCTATCTGTAATGATGTCTGCGTGTTGTAGTGTGCCCCTGGCTATCTGTAATGATGTCTGCGTGTTGTAGTGTGCCCCTGGCTATCTGTAATGATGTCTGCGTGTTGTAGTGTGCCCCTGGCTATCTGTAATGATGTCTGCGTGTTGTAGTGTGCCCCTGGCTATCTGTAATGATGTCTGCGTGTTGTAGTGTGCCCCTGGCTATCTGTAATGATGTCTGCGTGTTGTAGTGTGCCCCTGGCTATCTGTAATGATGTCTGCGTGTTGTAGTGTGCCCCTGGCTATCTGTAATGATGTCTGCGTGTTGTAGTGTGCCCCTGGCTATCTGTAATGATGTCTGCGTGTTGTAGTGTGCCCCTGGCTATCTGTAATGATGTCTGCGTGTTGTAGTGTGCCCCTGGCTATCTGTAATGATGTCTGCGTGTTGTAGTGTGCCCCTGGCTATCTGTAATGATGTCTGCGTGTTGTAGTGTGCCCCTGGCTATCTGTAATGATGTCTGCGTGTTGTAGTGTGCCCCTGGCTATCTGTAATGATGTCTGCGTGTTGTAGTGTGCCCCTGGCTATCTGTAATGATGTCTGCGTGTTGTAGTGTGCCCCTGGCTATCTGTAATGATGTCTGCGTGTTGTAGTGTGCCCCTGGCTATCTGTAATGATGTCTGCGTGTTGTAGTGTGCCCCTGGCTATCTGTAATGATGTCTGCGTGTTGTAGTGTGCCCCTGGCTATCTGTAATGATGTCTGCGTGTTGTAGTGTGCCCCTGGCTATCTGTAATGATGTCTGCGTGTTGTAGTGTGCCCCTGGCTATCTGTAATGATGTCTGCGTGTTGTAGTGTGCCCCTGGCTATCTGTAATGATGTCTGCGTGTTGTAGTGTGCCCCTGGCTATCTGTAATGATGTCTGCGTGTTGTAGTGTGCCCCTGGCTATCTGTAATGATGTCTGCGTGTTGTAGTGTGCCCCTTGCTATCTGTAATGATGTCTGCGTGTTGTAGTGTGCCCCTGGCTATCTGTAATGATGTCTGCGTGTTGTAGTGTGCCCCTGGCTATCTGTAATGATGTCTGCGTGTTGTAGTGTGCCCCTGGCTATCTGTAATGATGTCTGCGTGTTGTAGTGTGCCCCTGGCTATCTGTAATGATGTCTGCGTGTTGTAGTGTGCCCCTGGCTATCTGTAATGATGTCTGCGTGTTGTAGTGTGCCCCTGGCTATCTGTAATGATGTCTGCGTGTTGTAGTGTGCCCCTGGCTATCTGTAATGATGTCTGCGTGTTGTAGTGTGCCCCTGGCTATCTGTAATGATGTCTGCGTGTTGTAGTGTGCCCCTGGCTATCTGTAATGATGTCTGCGTGTTGTAGTGTGCCCCTGGCTATCTGTAATGATGTCTGCGTGTTGTAGTGTGCCCCTGGCTATCTGTAATGATGTCTGCGTGTTGTAGTGTGCCCCTGGCTATCTGTAATGATGTCTGCGTGTTGTAGTGTGCCCCTGGCTATCTGTAATGATGTCTGCGTGTTGTAGTGTGCCCCTGGCTATCTGTAATGATGTCTGCGTGTTGTAGTGTGCCCCTGGCTATCTGTAATGATGTCTGCGTGTTGTAGTGTGCCCCTGGCTATCTGTAATGATGTCTGCGTGTTGTAGTGTGCCCCTGGCTATCTGTAATGATGTCTGCGTGTTGTAGTGTGCCCCTGGCTATCTGTAATGATGTCTGCGTGTTGTAGTGTGCCCCTGGCTATCTGTAATGATGTCTGCGTGTTGTAGTGTGCCCCTGGCTATCTGTAATGATGTCTGCGTGTTGTAGTGTGCCCCTGGCTATCTGTAATGATGTCTGCGTGTTGTAGTGTGCCCCTGGCTATCTGTAATGATGTCTGCGTGTTGTAGTGTGCCCCTGGCTATCTGTAATGATGTCTGCGTGTTGTAGTGTGCCCCTGGCTATCTGTAATGATGTCTGCGTGTTGTAGTGTGCCCCTGGCTATCTGTAATGATGTCTGCGTGTTGTAGTGTGCCCCTGGCTATCTGTAATGATGTCTGCGTGTTGTAGTGTGCCCCTGGCTATCTGTAATGATGTCTGCGTGTTGTAGTGTGCCCCTGGCTATCTGTAATGATGTCTGCGTGTTGTAGTGTGCCCCTGGCTATCTGTAATGATGTCTGCGTGTTGTAGTGTGCCCCTGGCTATCTGTAATGATGTCTGCGTGTTGTAGTGTGCCCCTTGCTATCTGTAATGATGTCTGCGTGTTGTAGTGTGCCCCTGGCTATCTGTAATGATGTCTGCGTGTTGTAGTGTGCCCCTGGCTATCTGTAATGATGTCTGCGTGTTGTAGTGTGCCCCTGGCTATCTGTAATGATGTCTGCGTGTTGTAGTGTGCCCCTGGCTATCTGTAATGATGTCTGCGTGTTGTAGTGTGCCCCTGGCTATCTGTAATGATGTCTGCGTGTTGTAGTGTGCCCCTGGCTATCTGTAATGATGTCTGCGTGTTGTAGTGTGCCCCTGGCTATCTGTAATGATGTCTGCGTGTTGTAGTGTGCCCCTGGCTATCTGTAATGATGTCTGCGTGTTGTAGTGTGCCCCTGGCTATCTGTAATGATGTCTGCGTGTTGTAGTGTGCCCCTGGCTATCTGTAATGATGTCTGCGTGTTGTAGTGTGCCCCTGGCTATCTGTAATGATGTCTGCGTGTTGTAGTGTGCCCCTGGCTATCTGTAATGATGTCTGCGTGTTGTAGTGTGCCCCTGGCTATCCGTAATGATGTCTGCGTGTTGTAGTGTGCCCCTGGCTATCTGTAATGATGTCTGCGTGTTGTAGTGTGCCCCTGGCTATCTGTAATGATGTCTGCGTGTTGTAGTGTGCCCCTGGCTATCCGTAATGATGTCTGCGTGTTGTAGTGTGCCCCTGGCTATCTGTAATGATGTCTGCGTGTTGTAGTGTGCCCCTGGCTATCCGTCAATAAAATTTAAAAAATTAAATGGTGCCGTCTGGTTTGCTTAATATAAGGAATTTGAAATTATATATTCCTTCACTTTCTACTTTTGATACTTAAGTATATTTAAAACCAAATACTTTTAGACTTTTACTCAAGTAGTATTTTACTGGGTGACTTTTACTAAAGTCATTTTCTAATTAGGTATCTTTACTTTTATTTAAGTTTTAAAATATAGTGATTTTTCCACCACACTCAAGTTGCCAAAAAAACTTGAAGCCTGCATGTATTTTTTCAGATCCTATTTTCCCCTCCCTCTCCACACACCCACGCACACAGACAGGCAATCAGCATAGAAACTTGTTGTGGTGCCGAGCTGCGGTTTAAGGAACGTGATTGGAGGGAGTGTTGCTAGCCAAAAAAAACTTCTCTCTGGTAACAATTTCCACCTCACAAGCTCTGAGAGAGATCTCGGCTTGTGATTGGCTGATTAGCTTCCTGGTTATCTCTACACCTTTTCTCTGTGCTCTTCCAATCAAAATGGCTTAATGCGTACAAAAAAACAGCCCCCCCCCCCCCCCCTCCCCCCCCCCACAGGCGAAGGAGAGGGAGAAGGGAAGAGAGAAGGAGACATGCAGAAGGCTGCTCTACACAGAGACATAAGAGCCTGATTCTCCTCAGTCTGTGGCTAATGTTCGAAATGTACAGGGAACTGCCAAGATAGACGGTCATGTCAAGGCAAACAAGCAATGCACAAGCACAAGCACAAGCACGCACACGCACACACACACACACACACACACACACACACACACACACACACACACACACACACACACACACACAGCAGATGGCTCAACCTGCAGTCTGTTTCAGTGGTGATGATATGTCAGTTACAGTCTGTTACAGTGGTGATGATATGTCAGTTACAGTCTGTTACAGTAGTGATGATATGTCAGTTACAGTGGTGATGATATGTCAGTTACAGCGGTGATGATATGTCAGTTACAGCGGTGATGATATGTCAGTTACAGTCTGTTACAGTGGTGATGATATGTCAGTTACAGCGGTGATGATATGTCAGTTACAGTCTGTTACAGTGGTGATGATATGTCAGTTACAGTCTGTTACAGTGGTGATGATATGTCAGTTACAGTGGTGATGATATGTCAGTTACAGCGGTGATGATATGTCAGTTACAGCGGTGATGATATGTCAGTTACAGTCTGTTACAGTGGTGATGATATGTCAGTTACAGTGGTAATGATATGTCAGTTACAGTCTGTTACAGTGGTGATGATATGTCAGTTACAGTGGTGATGATATGTCAGTTACAGCGGTGATGATATGTCAGTTACAGTAGTGATGATATGTCAGTTACAGTGGTGGTGATGATATGTCAGTTACAGTAGTGATGATATGTCAGTTACAGTGGTGATGATATGTCAGTTACAGTGGTGATGATATGTCTGTTACAGTCTGTTACAGTGGTGATGATATGTCTGTTACAGTGGTGATGATATGTCAGTTACAGTAGTGATGATATGTCAGTTACAGTGGTGATGATATGTCAGTTACAGTCTGTTACAGTGGTGATTATATGTCAGTTACAGTCTGTTACAGCAGTGATGATATGTCAGTTACAGCAGTGATGATATGTCAGTTACAGTGGTGAATATGTCAGTTACAGTGGTGATGATGATGTCAGGTACAGTATTTTACAGTTACATCTGTACTATACACAGGTAACATGAACTGCAGCAGACAAAAGAGAGCCATATTTGACAAATCCAAGAGCTGGACCTTCAGGCCCTGACAGAGGTACTAGATACCAGAGAGAGAGAGGAGTGGTAGTGTGGTGTAGTAAATCATGTCTTTCAGTCAGGGAGGAAAATGAACATGCTTGCTGCACCCTGGAGTCACATACACTCACACCTTGGAGTCCCAAGTCCATGTAGCTGACAGGAGAGGAGACTAGAGGAGGCTGTCGCCATGGAAACAGAGGTGGAGATGTGGAGAGAGAGAGAGAGAGACAAAGGGAGAGAGAGAGAGAGAGACAAAAAAGAGCGAGACAAAGGGTGAGAGAGAGAGAGAGAGAGAGAGAGAGAGAGAGAGAGAGAGAGAGAGAGAGAGAGAGAGAGAGAGAAAGAGAAAGAGAGAGAGAGACAAAAAAGAGCGAGACAAAGGGTGAGAGAAAGAGAGAGAGAGAGAGAGCGGGAGAAAGAGAGAGAGAGAGAGAAAGAGAGAGCAAAAGAGAGAGAAAGAGAGAGAGAAAGTGAGTGAGAGAAAGAGAGAGAGAGAAAGAAAGAGCGAGAGAAAGAGAGAAGAGAGAGAGAAAGAGAATGAGAGAGAGAAAGTGAGAGCAAGAACAAGAGAGTGAGAGAGAGGGAGAAAGTGAGAGCGAGAACAACAGTAAGAGAGAGAGAGCGGAGAGAGAGATCAAGAGCGAGAGAGAGAGAGATGCTTTCACTATACCTCCTGGAGAGAGTGTCTGGCATGCACACACTCTAAAGACACTCTGTAACCAGGTGCTGTCTAAGGGTCTCGCTTCATTAATCAGCAGTGTCAGACACAGACACCATCACTCACACACACCATCACACACACACCATCACTCACACACACCATCACACACACACCATCACACAGACACCATCACTCACACACACCATCACAACAAAATATACAGTCCAATCGCAGTCAATTACACAATGCCATCTATACTGACACTAACACCAAAGAAAAATGCTCTTTTTCTCTATATATATATATATCTATGTATACCCAACCACAGAGAGAGAGAGAGAGATTATTTTGTTCATGGTAGGTTACGGGGGGGGGTGGGGGGGACTCTTTGGGGAGATTCACCTATTGCTCATCTCTTGCCCACAGCCAAGTAGATTATATGATTTAAAGACATTGACTTTGTCTCTCTCAGCTCATTCACCGTCAAGCCACTAACACCTCTGTCTGATCACAGCCAATTTATGTTGTTCCTCAAAGGAACAGACATGGAAACAACCAGACATTCACAGCCCAGTGAGCTGTACAACATCAGACATTCACAGCCCAGTCAGCTGTACAACATCAGACATTCACAGCCCAGTAAGCTGTACAACATCAGACATTCACAGCCCAGTAAGCTGTACAACATCAGACATTCACAGCCCAGTAAGCTGTACAACATCAGACATTCACAGCCCAGTAAGCTGTACAACATCAGACATTCACAGCCCAGTAAGCTGTACAACATCAGACATTCACAGCCCAGTAAGCTGTACAACATCAGACATTCACAGCCCAGTAAGCTGTACAACATCAGACATTCACAGCCCAGTAAGCTGTACAACATCAGACATTCACAGCCCAGTAAGCTGTACAACATCAGACATTCACAGCCCAGTAAGCTGTACAACATCAGACATTCACAGCCCAGTAAGCTGTACAACATCAGACATTCACAGCCCAGCCCAGCCCATTCACAGCCCAGTCAGCTGTACAACATCAGACATTCATACAGATGGGCCCAAAACAGCACAGAAGAATACCAGAAAGCAACCTGTTAACAAAAAAATCCAAACACTTAACTAACTTTCTGGAGACCACGTTCACTCACAGTAAAGAAGGCATCAATCTGGCAGTAAAAAACATCAACTATATATTCAGGCAAACGGCAAAAGAAGCACAACTGAAATGTATTTATTTTTAAAATAAAAAAAAATCCCACAGATGACCACTGGTTTGATGCAGATTGTAAAACAATGAGTAAAAGATATAAACACTATCCAACCAAAAGCACAGAGACCCAAATAATGGTGAATTACGCCTTCATTACTGTGAGACTTTAGAACTCTATAAACGTAAAACACTCAGAACCAAAAAAGCACAGCACAACAGCAAGCAGCTGACACTAATTGAGGAGCCCATAAACACAAACAACTTCTGGCAAAATTGGAATAACCAACAACAACAACAAAATTAACTGGAGGAATTTAGTGATACAAAATTGTGATATATGGACAGCCCATTTTAAAACACTCTACAACACTGTTGAAACTGATGCAAACGCAGAGCATTGCCAGTAGATGGATTAGAAAAAGCTATAAAGGACAATCAAAATCCACTGGACTCCCCCAATTACTGACCAGGAGCCCTATAGGAAACTAAACTATTACTGACCAGGAGCCCTATAGGAAACTAAACTATTACTGACCAGGAGCTCTATAAGACACTAAACTATTACTGACCAGGAGCCCTATAGGAAACTAAACTATTACTGACCAGGAGCCCTATAGGAAACTAAACTATTACTGACCAGGAGCCCTATAGGAAACTAAACTATTACTGACCAGGAGCCCTATAGGAAACTAAACTATTACTGACCAGGAGCTCTATAGGAAACTAAACTATTACTGACCAGGAGCTCTATAGGAAACTAAACTATTACTGACCAGGAGCTCTATAGGAAACTAAACTATTACTGACCAGGAGCCCTATAGGAAACTAAACTATTACTGACCAGGAGCTCTATAGGAAACTAAACTATTACTGACCAGGAGCTCTATAGGAAACTAAACTATTACTGACCAGGAGCTCTATAGGAAACTAAACTATTACTGACCAGGAGCTCTATAGGAAACTAAACTATTACTGACCAGGAGCCCTATAGGAAACTAAACTATTACTGACCAGGAGCTCTATAGGAAACTAAACTATTACTGACCAGGAGCTCTATAGGAAACTAAACTATTACTGACCAGGAGCTCTATAGGAAACTAAACTATTACTGACTAGGAGCTCTATAGGAAACTAAACTATTACTGACCAGGAGCCCTATAGGAAACTAAACTATTACTGACCAGGAGCCCTATAGGAAACTAAACTATTACTGACCAGGAGCTCTATAGGAAACTAAACTATTACTGACCAGGAGCTCTATAGGAAACTAAACTATTACTGACCAGGAGCTCTATAGGAAACTAAACTATTACTGACCAGGAGCTCTATAGGAAACTAAACTATTACTGACCAGGAGCTCTATAGGAAACTAAACTATTACTGACTAGGAGCTCTATAGGAAACTAAACTATTACTGACCAGGAGCCCTATAGGAAACTAAACTATTACTGACCAGGAGCCCTATAGGAAACTAAACTATTACTGACCAGGAGCTCTATAGGAAACTAAACTATTACTGACCAGGAGCTCTATAGGAAACTAAACTATTACTGACCAGGAGCTCTATAGGAAACTAAACTATTACTGACCAGGAGCCCTATAGGAAACTAAACTATTACTGACCAGGAGCTCTATAGGAAACTAAACTATTACTGACCAGGAGCTCTATAGGAAACTAAACTATTACTGACCAGGAGCCCTATAGGAAACTAAACTATTACTGACCAGGAGCTCTATAGGAAACTAAACTATTACTGACCAGGAGCCCTATAGGAAACTAAACTATTACTGACCAGGAGCCCTATAGGAAACTAAAGTATTACTGACCAGGAGCCCTATAGGAAACTAAACTATTACTGACCAGGAGCCCTATCAGAAACTTCAGGCTCTCAAATTTAAAAAAGCATGTGGACCTGATGGCATCCTAAATGAGATGCTCAAACTCACTAGTGCAAAATTTCAATTGGCTATATTAAAACGGTTTAATTTGATCCTGAGTGTAGGTTATTTCCCTGACATCTGGAATAAAGGACTCATAACCCCAATCTTCAAGAACGGAGACCAATTTGACCCTAACAATTCCACAGGCATTTGTGTGAACAGTAACCTGGGGAAGGTTTTCTGTGGTATTATAAATGTAAGAGTTCTTAACTTCCTTAATAAGCACAATGTCTTGAGTAAAAACCTAATTGTATTTGTACCAAAACATCGCAAAACTGATCATATTTACAACCTACACACCCTGACAGATAAATAATAACAACATGTACAAGACTGTTCTACACAGTCATTGAAAGTGGTGTAGGGGGTAAAACATATGACATAGTTAAAGCAAAACGTGCAGCATCAAAATTGGCAAGAAAATAACATAATTTTTTAATCGGGGACGAGGCCTTCGCCAGGGTTTCAGTCTGAGCCCAGCACTCTTCAATATTTTTACAACAACGAATTGGCCCCTATTCTAGAAAAATCCTCAGCCCTTGGTTAAATGTCTGCTCTTCACAGATGACCTATGCCTGCTTTCACCCACAGCACATGGTCTACAGCAGAGCCTGGACCTGCTAGAGCAGTACTGTCAGACCTGGGCCCTGGCAGTAAACCCCAAAAAGACTAAAATAATGATTTTCCAGAGAAGATCCAGATCTCAGGGATTAGACCAAAGTTCTCAGTTGGTACAAAATAGATAGAGTACTGCACACACTATAATTACTTAGGTTTAAATATATAGAGTAATGTACACACTACAATTACTTAGGTTTAAATATATAGAGTACTGTACACACTACAATTACTTAGGTTAAAATATATAGAGTACTGTACACACTACAATTACTTAGGTTAAAATATATAGAGTACTGCACACACTATAATTAGTTAGGTTTAAATATATAGAGTACTGCACACACTACAATTACTTGGGTTTAAATATATAGAGTAATGTACACACTACAATTACTTAGGTTTAAATATATAGAGTACTGTACACACTACAATTACTTAGGTGAAAATATATAGAGTACTGCACTCAACAATTACTGAGGTTTAAATAGAAGCTCAACTGGACACCTTAATGAGGCAGTGAATGAACTGAGAGAGAAAGCAAAGAGGGCATTCCACGCCATTAAAAAACTCATTCAAATTGAAATACCTATTAAAATGAAAGCTAATTGAATGTGTCATTGAACCAATTACACTTTATGGCAGCGAGGTGTGAGGTCCACTTGCAAACCAAGATTTCACCCAATGGGACAAACACCAAATTGAAACCATGCATGCAGAGTTCTGTAAGATTCTCCTACATGTCCAGAGGAAAACTACAAACAATGCATGCAGGGCAGAATTAGGCCAATATCCACTAATAATAAAAACAAATTCAGTTTTGACCCTCTCTCATATCACTACCAAGCCCTGCGATGCCAAGAGCTGGTCCTGGGGCTGAGTTCACTAACCTGTTCTACTAACAACACTGAAGCCTCAGGACCAGAACATCCAATCAATCAGAATAAACCAAAGTACAACACAATCAAAACAAATTATTGGGAAACACATGTGTTGATCAGGGCCCCATAGTGTGCAAACCGCTACAATCTTGTAAAAACATGTGTTTAATAAATTATTTGGTGACGTGAATATATTTAGTAAATCCGCTACAATCTCCCAGTACAAGTGTACAATCAGCAAGCTGTTTAGCAGTTACATTGGATAGACCCCGGTGACAATAAATTAATAAAAACCAAAAGCTTACGTTCACCTGGAAAAAGCTCCAGTGTTGGATAACAATAGCCTCTCTGTTTGAGCTGGGTGTTTGAGTAGGCTAAACTAGCTAACTGTATTCTCTAACTAACTCTCGCTCGCTCGCTCTCGCGCTTGTTTCTCCATCATTTTTGAATACATTTATTTGTTCAAAACTGTTCAATTATTGTCTTTCTCTTTGAGTCAACTACTGTAGCTTATGCTTTCAGTACTAGATTCATTCTCTGATTCTTTGATTGGGTGGATTACACGTCAGTTCATTCTGAAAGAGCTCTGATAGGTGGGAGGATGTCCTCCAGAAGAAATCATCATTACTGTGTAAGTCTATGGAAGGGGGTGAGAACAATGAGTCTCCTAGGTTTTGTATTGAAGTCAATGTACCCAGAGGAGGACGGAAGTTAGCTGTCCTCCGGCTACACCATGGCGCTGACCTACAGAGTGCTGTTCATGCTACTGTAGACCTTCACTGTGTTTAATCAATGTTATTACAGTTTTTTCCAACTGCTTACACAAGCTTTCTAAACTGTCTCCTTTTTTTCAAAACTCTACACACAATTCCCAAAACTGCACACACAAAATGCAAAATGCCTCACATCTCCTTAAAAATGTAACACCGCATTCAAAATGCCATAAACACATGTCAGAATGAAGCATTTGCATCAAATGGTAAACACTGCTTTCATAACAGTACATTTTTAGATATAGCATGTAAACATTGTTATTCTAAATCTAAAGCTATTTGGTCTTTCATAGGCTTATATCTACATTTCAATACAATGTTCTACAGTGAAAGTCATCTGCTGAGAGGGGTAACAGGTACACTGTAAACACCAATGTAATGTAGAAACAGAAAATATTTATTAGGCCAAACATTACTGTTGTATACAGTAGCATACAACAAAACCATAAACATGTGGCAGTCACCAGTGTAAGCTACGCTTCATCTCTTCTCCGGCCTGGGTCTGGCCACAATACTTCGTCCACATGACAAGATACGTTTTCTCTTGCCAAACATCGAGGGAAGTATCTCCTAGCGTATCCAACCTTGGACAGAGGAAACCTCTATGTCCCCACATGTGTCCTCCATTGCCTGGAGAAGAGGCATGCAGACAAAGGGTTGGCGATCATACACTTTCACAGCGCCAGGCTGAGAAGAATCCCTCTATGGGATTTAGAAAAGGTGAATATGGGGGTAGGTACAAAACTACAAATTGTGGATGGGTGGCAAACCAGTTTTGGACCAGAACAGCCCGGTGAAAACTAACATTGTCCCATAAAACCACAAATCCAGCAGGCTCCTGATCTGGATCAGGGACAAGCATTGTGTAAATTGTATCCAGAAAAGTGAGCATATGGCCGGTGTTGTACGGACCCAGTGTGGCATTGTGATGGAGGACCCCGTTTTGAGTGATGGCAGCACACATAGTTATATTACCCCCACGCTGTCCAGGGACATTGGTAATTGCCATGTGTCCTATTACATTTCTTCCGCGGCGCCTGGTTTTGGTGAGGTTGAAGCCAACCTCATCCACATAAATAAATTCATGGCGAATTACATGGGCATCCAGCTCCAATACTCTCTGTAACAGACAAAAGGATATACAGATGAGTAAATATGGTCTGAAGTACTGGAAGTAGTGTTGCATACATACCTCTACAAAGTCATGTCGCATATTCTTGACTCTGCCAGAGTTTCTCTCAAATGGCACCTTGTAAAGTTGTTTCATCGTCACTCGGTGCCGTTGGAGGATGCGTTGTGTGGTCGACAGGCTTACAGCATTGATGTTGTTAAATATGGTGTCATTATTCAAGATATTCTCTCTTATCTCTCGAATCCTAATTGTATTGTTGGCCAAAACCATATTTATAATTGCAGTCTCTTGTACATCTGTAAACAAGTGTCCTCATCCTCCATGATGTCTTTGCCTTTCCACTCTGTACAGAATTCAAACACAGTATGTGTTCAGCATAGGAACTGTAAACAATGTACAAAAAAATGTAGTACAGCCTGATAACCAACCTCATTCATTCAATGCAGTGCAGTAAATGGATGGCTTAGAGTTACAAATGTTTATGCAATACTATGCAGTCATATGTATTTTACAGTATATTACTGTAATGCTAAAATAGTCATTAAATAGATGCATACCTGTTCTCATTTCTGAAGGTTCGAATTATGGACGCCACTGTAAATCGACTCAAGTTGGGCTGGACTCTCAGTCCGGCCTCTCTCATGGTCAAACCGTGGTTGATCACATGATCAACAAGTGTTGCCCTAATCTCATCAGCGATGGCTCTCCTTCCTTCTCTTCATGCTCTCTGTCGATTGTTGGCATCCATTGTTCAAAACAGGTAATCTGACCTTTGACCTATTTGACCTATTTATAGGCCTATACTACAGTAAAGCAGTGATTGGTTAGTGATCAGTTAAGCTATTAGTGTTTGCACATGTGAGGAGTGTGTGTGTGACCTGGTGAATAAGTGTAGCATTTTGATTGGTTGTGTTTGGAAAAGGAAAGCAAGTCACTTCCTGTTAGATTTTTTTGGTGTTTTAGGTAGAGACTTGTGTGTAGTGTTTTGAAGAAAAAAAAGTGTTTTATGCTATTGACAACTGAGTCCTGAGAAATAGCTTATGGTTTTGATTATCTGGTGTGTAGTTTAGCACTTTGAGTGAGAGGTTTCAAAAATCGTGTGACATGAAAAGATTTTGTGTGTAAGCAGTTGGAAACAAACTGTATTTTACACGTGTTATTATTTGGTGACATTAATATATTAAATTTTATCTAGAAAGGAACACTTTTTTTTAAAGGTTTCACTATGGATTCATATTTGAAATTGATCCTCCTCTTCCTCCTCTTCCTCCTCTGAGGAGTCTCCACAGCGCACTCTATAGGGAATAGGGCTCTGGTCTAAAGTAGTGCACTCTATAGGGAATAGGGCTCTGGTCTAAAGTAGTGCACTCTATAGGGAATAGGGCTCTGGTCTAAAGTAGTGCACTATATAGGGAATAGGGTTCTGGTCTAAAGTAGTGCACTCTATAGGGAATAGGGCTCTGGTCTAAAGTAGTGCACTATATAGGGAATAGGGCTCTGGTCTAAAGTAGTGCACTATATAGGGAATAGGGTTCTGGTCTAAAGTAGTGCACTATATAGGGAATAGGGCTCTGGTCTAAAGTAGTGCACTATATAGGGAATAGGGCTCTGGTCTAAAGTAGTGCACTATATAGGGAATAGGGCTCTGGTCTAAAGTAGTGCACTATATAGGGAATAGGGCTCTGGTCTAAAGTAGTGCACTATATAGGGAATAGGGCTCTGGTCTAAAGTAGTGCACTATATAGGGAATAGGGCTCTGGTCTAAAGTAGTGCACTATATAGGGAATTGGGCTCTGGTCTAAAGTAGTGCACTATATAGGGAATTGGGCTCTGGTCTAAAGTAGTGCACTATATAGGGAATTGGGCTCTGGTCTAAAGTAGTGCACTATATAGGGAATTGGGCTCTGGTCTAAAGTAGTGCACTATATAGGGAATAGGGCTCTGGTCTAAAGTAGTGCACTATATAGGGAATAGTTCTCTGGTCTAAAGTAGTGCACTCTATAGGGAATAGGGCTCTGGTCTAAAGTAGTGCACTCTATAGGGAATAGGGCTCTGGTCTAAAGTAGTGCACTATATAGGGAATAGGGTGCCATTTTGGATGCACAGAGAGCATCAGAGGGTCCTCACACTGTGTGCTAATGATTAGCGAGGTGCCTGTCTGATAAAGATCGTTAAAGATGTGGTTGGGTTTCATAGGCCTTGGTTGCAGGGTCATCAAAGCTGACAGACGTATGTTGACTGCTGCTGAAGACACTCTGTGATAGTTACTTTGCTGGCAGTGTGTGTGTGTTTACATTTCTGTGTTTTTCAATTCTCTCTCTCTCTCTCTCTCTCTCTCTGTCTCTCTCTCTCTCTCTCTCTCTCTCTCTCTCTCTCAAATAACCTGTTATGACAGACCAGCTGAATTAAGACCATTGCTCTGCACACACTCACACACTGAGTTTTGGATGAACAATGAGGTGGATAATATATATCTTGTCTCCATGTCTAGATCAGACGGCAGTCTGAGGTAAGACTAAGTGGGGATGGGTGTGTCTCTTTGTCAACAACAGCTGGTATGCAATCTCTAATATCAAGGAAGGTCCTGCTCTCCATGCTATTTTCCAAGAGAGTTGTCATCTATATTTTCCGTAGCTGTCTATCTACCACAACAAACCAATGCTTTAAGATCGCACTAAATGAGCTGTAAGCAAACAAGAAAATGCTGCGCTCTAGTGTACAGTGATTTTAATGCAGGGAAACTGAAATCCCATTCTACCTCATTTTTACCAACATGTCACCTCTGTGACAAGAAGGCGACAATACTCTTGATCATCTTTACTCCACACATTGAAATTGAATGTTATTCCTCACCCTCCCTTTGATTTCTAAATACAAGCAAAAACTCAAACAGGAAGTACCAGCACTTAATAAGGAAGTGGTCCGATGAAGCGGTTGCTAAGCTACAGGATTGGTTCACTAGCACAGAGTGGAATATGTTCCAGGATTCATCCAATAACATTGAAGAGTACACCACATCAGTCACCGGAATCATAAATAAGTGCATTGACGACATCGTCCCCACAGTGGCCGTACGTACATATCCCAACCAGAAACCTTGGATTACAGGCAACATCTGCACTGAACTAAAGGTC
Source organism: Oncorhynchus mykiss (assembly GCF_057628025.1). Classification (NCBI taxonomy): domain Eukaryota; kingdom Metazoa; phylum Chordata; class Actinopteri; order Salmoniformes; family Salmonidae; genus Oncorhynchus; species Oncorhynchus mykiss. The sequence goes on along the minus strand of NC_143051.1, from coordinate 7,945,197 downwards.
AGCTGCCGCTTTCAAGGAGGTCGACACTAATTTGGACGCTAATAGGACCTCAAACTAGCCATCAAACAGGCAAAGCATCAATACAGGACTAAAATTGAATCCTACTACGTCGACTCTGGTGCTCTTCAGATGTAGCAGGGCTTTTAAACTATCAGGGATTACAAAGGGAAACCCAGTCGCAAACCTACCAGACAAGCTAAATTCCTTCTATGCTCACTTCGAGGCAAGCAACACTGAACCATGTATGAGAGCACCAGCTGTTCCAGACAACTATGAGTAAGACCTTTAAACAGGTTAACATTCACAAGGTCGTGGGGCCAGATGGAATATCAGGAAGTGTGCTCAGAGCATGCGCTGACCAGCTGGCAAGTGTCTTCACTGACATGTTCAACCTTTCCCTGACTGTAATACTGTACCTACATGTTTCAAGCAGACCACCATAGTCCCTGTGCCCAAGAACGCCAAGGTAACCTGTATAAATAGCAATCGCACCGTAGCACTCACATCTGTAGCCATGAAATGCTTTGACAGGCTGATCATGGATCATATCAACAGCATCATCCCAGACACCCTGGACAGACTCCATTTCCATAACACTCCCAACAGATCCAAAGAAGACGCAATCATTATTGCACTCCACACTGCCCTCTCCCAATTGGCTAAGAGGAACAACTATGTGAGAATGTTGTTCATTGACTACAGCTCAGCATTTAACACCATAGTGCAATCCAAGCTCATCATCAAGCTCAGGACCATGGGACTGAACATCTCCATCTGCAACTGGATCCTGGACTTCCTGATGGGCTGCCCCCAGGTGGTGAGGGATCCTGGACTTCCTGACGGGCCGCCCCCAGGTGGTGAGGGATCCTGGACTTCCTGATGGGCCGCCCCCAGGTTTTGAGGGATCCTGGACTTCCTGACGGGCAGACCCCAGGGGGTGAGGGATCCTGGACTTCCTGACGGGCAGACCCCAGGTGGTGAGGGATCCTGGACTTCCTGACGGGCCGCCCCCAGGTGGTGAGGGATCCTGGAGGGACGGGCAGACCCCAGGTGGTGAGGGATCCTGGACTTCCTGACGGGCCGCCCCCAGGTGGTGAGGGATCCTGGAGGGACGGGCAGATCCCAGGTGGTGAGGGATCCTGGACTTCCTGACGGGCAGACCCCAGGTGGTGAGGGATCCTGGACTTCCTGACGGGCAGACCCCAGGTGGTGAGGGATCCTGGACTTCCTGACGGGCCGCCCCCAGGTGGTGAGGGATCCTGGAGGGACGGGCAGACCACAGGTGGTGAGGGATCCTGGAGAGACGGGCAGCCCCCAGGTGGTGAGGGATCCTGGAGGGACGGGCAGCCCCCAGGTGGTGAGGGATCCTGGAGGGACGGGCAGCCCCCAGGTGGTGAGGGAAGGCAACAACACGTCCGCCCCAGGGGTTCCTCATGGTGCCTAGTCCCCTCCTGTTCTCACCCAAGACTGAGCGGCCGCGCACAACTCCAACACCATCATTCAGTTTGCTGACAACAAGACAGTGGTAGGCCTGATCACCAATGACGATGAGACAGCCTTTATCTCTCTTAACCATTCTTTCCATCTCTCTACTTACCTTTTTTTCTCTCTCTCTATTGCTCTCTCTCTCGTTCTCTTTCTTTCGTTCTCCCTCTCTCGTTCTCCCTCTCTCGTTCTCGTTCTCCCTCTCTCGTTCTCCCTCTCCCTCTCTCCCTCTCCCGTTCTCCCTCGTTCTCCCTCTCTCGTTCTCCCTCTCTCGTTCTCCCTCTCTCGTTCTCTTTTTCTCTCTCTCTCGTTCTCCCTCTCTCGTTCTCTTTTTCTCTTTCTCGTTCTCCCTCTCTCGTTCTCTTTTTCTCTTTCTCGTTCTCCCTCTCTCATTCTCCCTCTCTCGTTCTCTTTTTCTCTCTCTCGTTCTCCCTCTCTCGTTCTCTTTTTCTCTTTCTTGTTCTTCCTCTCGTTCTCCCTCTCTCGTTCTCCCTCTCTCATTCTCTCTCATTCTCCCTCTCTCGTTCTCTGTTTCTCTTGTTCTCCCTCTCTCATTCTCACTCTCTCTCCTTCCACACACACACACACACACACACACACACACACACACACACACACACACACACACACACACACACACACACACACACACACACACACACACACACACACAGACAGACAGAGAGAGAGAGACACACACACAGCACAGCATATGTAGCGTTTCCATATATACGGGCTGTAATGATATTAGCGCAAGCTGATTAGCGAAGTGAACATTATGTCAAAGACAAGATAGTACAATACCCTACTGTAGGGGAGATAGTTCAGGTTCAAGTAAGGGGATATACACACACACACATACACACGCACGCACACACACACACACACACACACACACACACACACACACACACGCGCACACACACACGCGCACACACACGCGCACACACACACTTTCCTGGAAACCTGTAAGCCCTTGATAGATTGTGCTGACTAGGCCCTTGTAGCCTTGACCATACATTGCATGAAAAGATAAGAGGAGATGTTTATCTCCCTGGTCAGATTAATAGGTTAAACCCTTAGAGGGGATTAGCACATGGGCTGAGTCCCAAATGGTACCCTGACCCAATTCCCTCCATTGTGAGCTATATTCCTATTGGCCCTGGTCATAAGTAGTGCTCTATGTAGGGAATAGGGTGCTATTTGGGATACAAGACTCTGTAAGTAGAAAACATAAATACACCCTGATGGGTATACACACACACACACACACACACACACACACACACACACACACACACACACACTCCTACACTGATGACTTGAGCAGATCTCTATCTGACTATTGTTTTGGTCACTGCATTTTATCAACACACACACACACACATACACACACACACACACACACACACACACACACACACATACACATACACATACACATACACACACACACACACACACACACACACACACACACACACACACACACACACACACACACACACACACACAGAGCTCAAATGATCATCATGGGAACCACTTTGAATGGATACAGATTCTGCTGCTAAAGTATAACTGTATGGAAAATCTCTCTCTACATTTCTCTCCCTCTTCCCCTCTCTCTCTCTCTCTCTCACCCCATTTCACCTCACGCTTGTCCTCGTTACCCAACTCAGCTGTTGTTTTGAATGTCGCTGCCAACTCTATCGTTTCAGAGAGCGGAGGAGGAAAGCAGGAGAGGGGCGAGGAGATTAGGAGGGGAGGAGAGAAGGAGGAGTGGAGGAAAGTATTAGAGAGAGTTCATGTGAGTTCATGGTGAGCGAGACAGAAAGAGAAAAGACACAGAGAGAGAATAGACACAGAACGAGAATAGACACAGAACGAGAATAGACACAGAAAGAGAATAGACACAGAAAGAAAATAGAGACAGAACGAGAATAGAGGAGAATCATGCTGAGACAGAGATAGATACATAAGAAAGAAACATATGCAGACCAGAGACAGATTCAAATACGAGAGAGAGCAACAACAGTAAAGTGAAGTGGATCGTAGGCCTACTGCGGGAGGGTTGTGGTGTTCTGTACAGCAGGGTAGCATGAGGAGGGTTGTGGTGTTCTGTACAGCAGGGTAGCATGATGAGGGTTGTGATGTTCTGTACAGCAGGGTAGCATGAGGAGGGTTGTGGTGTTCTGTACAGCAGGGTAGCATGAGGAGGGTTGTGGTGTTCTGTACAGCAGGGTAGCATGAAGAGGGTTGTGATGTTCTGTACAGCAGGGTAGCATGAGGAGTGTTGTGGTGTTCTGTACAACAGGGTAGCATGAGGAGGGTTGTGATGTTCTGTACAGCAGGGTAGCATGAGGAGGGTTGTGGTGTTCTGTACAGCAGGGTAGCATGAGGAGTGTTGTGGTGTTCTGTACAGCAGGGTAGCATGAGGAGTGTTGTGGTGTTCTGTGCAGCAGGGTAGCATGAGGAGGGTTGTGGTGTTCTGTACAGCAGGGTAGCATGAGGAGGGTTGTGGTGTTCTGTACAGCAGGGTAGCATGAGGAGGGTTGTGATGTTCTGTACAGCAGGGTAGCATGAGGAGGGTTGTGGTGTTCTGTACAGCAGGGTAGCATGAGGAGGGTTGTGGTGTTCTGTACAGCAGGGTAGCATGAAGAGGGTTGTGATGTTCTGTACAGCAGGGTAGCATGAGGAGTGTTGTGGTGTTCTGTACAGCAGGGTAGCATGAGGAGGGTTGTGGTGTTCTGTACAGCAGGGTAGCATGAGGAGGGTTGTGGTGTTCTGCACAGCAGGGTAGCATGAGGAGGGTTGTGATGTTCTGTACAGCAGGGTAGCATGAGGAGTGTTGTGGTGTTCTGTATAGCAGGGTAGCATGAGGAGGGTTGTGGTGTTCTGTACTGCAGGGTAGCATGAGGAGGGTTGTGATGTTCTGTACAGCAGGGTAGCATGAGGAGTGTTGTGGTGTTCTGTACAGCAGGGTAGCATGAGGAGTGTTGTGGTGTTCTGTACAGCAGGGTAGCATGAGGAGGGTTGTGGTGTTCTGTACAGCAGGGTAGCATGAGGAGGGTTGTGATGTTCTGTACAGCAGGGTAGCATGAGGAGGGTTGTGGTGTTCTGTACAGCAGGGTAGCATGAAGAGGGTTGTGATGTTCTGTACAGCAGGGTAGCATGAGGAGGGTTGTGGTGTTCTGTACAGCAGGGTAGCATGAAGAGGGTTGTGGTGTTCTGTACAGCAGGGTAGCATGAGGAGTGTTGTGATGTTCTGTACAGCAGGGTAGCATGAGGAGGGTTGTATCACTGTGTTTTGCTCTTGGCTACACCTAGCAGTGTCTGCCATATTGACACAGTGACATGAAACACATTTAAATCTGCCCGTTGAGTACAGGGTTTTAACAGTACACACTGGAGACAGCCATGCCTGTATATGTCCGTCTGTTTGACCATGGATATACCAGTGTATGTATGTGGGATATGTGGGACTCTAGCATCCCACCTGGCCGAAAGCCAGAGAAAATGCCGAGCGCCAAGATCAAATATATTGCAATAAAAATCTAACTTTCATGAAATCACACGTGATTTAAAGCTACACCTGTTGTGAATCCAGCCAACATGTCAGATTTCACAAAGGCTTTACCCGCGAAAGCAAACGATGCTATTATCTGGGGATAGCACCTCCTTAAACAAAAGAGAGAAAACATATTTCAACCCAAAAATAAGGCAGTTTAAACCATTTTTTCAGATTTCACAAAATACTGTATTTCCTCAGGCCCCTACTCCAACACAACCAAATATCTACAGTACAAAATCCATGTCTATGTGTGTGTATAGTGTGTATGTTATTGTGTGTGTGTGTTTATGCCTATGTTTATGTTGGTTCACAATCCCCGCTGTTCCATAATGTGCATTTTTATCTGTTTCTTAAATAAAATATTACTGCTTGCATCAGTTACTTGATGTGGAATGGAGTTCCATGTAGTCATGGCTCTATGTAGTGCTGTTTTCCTCCCCTAGTCTGTGCTGGACTTGGGGACTGTGAAGAGACCTCTGGTGGCATGTCTTGTGGGGTATGCATGGGTGTCCGAGCTGTGTGCCAGTAGTTTAGACAGACAGCTGGGTGCGTTCAACATGTCAATACCTCTCATAAATACAAGCAGTGATGAAGTCAATCTCTCCTCCACTTTGAGCCAAGAGAGATTGCCATACATATTATTTATGTTAGCTCTTTGTGTACATCCAAGGGCCGGCCGTGCTGCCCTGTTCTGAACCAATTGCAATTTTCGTAAGTCTTTTTTTTGTGGCTCCTGACCACACGACTGAACAGTAGTCCAGGTGCGACAAAGCCAGGGCCTCTAGGATGGTGCTGTTAAGAAGGTAGAGCAGTGCTTAATTATGGACAGACTTCTCCCCATCTTAGCTACTGTTGTATCAATGTGTTTTTACCATGACAGTTCACAATCCAGGGTTACTCCAAGCAGTTTAGTCACCTCAACTTGCTGATTTTCCACATTATTTATTACAAGATTTAGTTGAGGTTTAGGGTTTAGTGAATGATTTGTCCCAAATACAATGCTTTTAGTTTTAGAAATATTTAGGACTAACTCATTCCTTGCCACCCACTCTGAAACTAACTGCAGCTCTTTCAGCTCTTTCTAAAGTGTTGTCGTCATTTCAGTCGCTGTAGTAGCTAACACGTATAGTGTTGAGTCATTTCAGTCGCTGTAGTAGCTAACACGTATAGTGTTGAGTCATTTCAGTCGCTGTAGTAGCTAACACGTATAGTGTTGAGTCATTTCAGTCACTGTAGTAGCTAACACGTATAGTGTTGCGTCATTGTATACATAGACACACAGGCTTTAGCCTAGTGGAATGTCATTAGTAAAGAGTGAAAAAGTAAGGGGCCTAGACAGCTGCCCTGGGGAATTCCTGATTCTACCTGGATTATGTTGGAAAGGCTCCCATTAAAGAACACCCTCTGTGTTCTGTTAGACAGGTAACTCTTAATTAACCTCTCTGGGATATGTGGGACGCTAGCGTAAAATGCAGAGCGCCAAATTCAAACAAATTACTATAAAAATCAAACTTTCATGAAATCACACATGTAAGATACCAAATTAAAGCTAAACGATGCTATTATCTGAGGATAGCACCTTCGTAAACAAAAGAGCGAAAACATATTTCATTCCTGCAGGCGCGACACAGAACGCAGAAATAAAAATAAAAATCATGCCTTACCTTTGACGAGCTTCTTCTGTTGACACTCCAATATGTCCCATAAACATCACAAATGGTCCTTTTGTTCGATTAATTCCATCCATAAATGTCAATTTATTTGGCGCGTTTGATCAAGAAAAACACTGGTTCCAACTTGCGCAACGTGACTACAAAATATCTCAAAAGTTACCTGTAAACTTTGCCAAAACATTTCAAACTACTTTTGTAATACAACTTTAGGTATTTTTTTAAAGTGAATAATCGATAACATTGAAGACGGGATGATCTGTGTTCAATACAGGAAGAAAACAAACTGAAGCTACCTTTCTGGTCACGCGCCTCTAACAAACAGTACACTTGAAGTGACTCTCGTTATAAACAGGGCTACTTCTTCATTTACACAAAGGAAAAACCTCAACCAATTTTTTAAGATATGATAACAAGTAGTGGAATCGGTAGGAACTGCAAGAAGGTCCCTTAGAAATCTGGATTCCCAATGAAATCTCATTGAAAAAAGAGTGACCTCAAAAAAAACATCTGAATGGTTTGTCCTCGGGGTTTCGCCTGCTAAATAAGATCTGTTATACTCACAGACATGATTCAAACTTCAGAGTGTTTTCTATCCAAATCTACTAATAATATGCATATCTTATCTTCTGGGGATGAGTAGCAGGCAGTTGAATTTGGGCATGCATTTCATCCGGACATGAAAATACTGCCACCTGTCACCAAGAAGTTAAAGTAAAATAGCATTGTACCTGGTCAAACACTATTTTTTACAAAAGTTTACTAAGTAACAGGCTGATTGGTTGGCTATTTGAGCCAGTAAAGGTGGCTTTACTAGTCTTAGATAGCGGAATTACTTTTGCTTTCTTCCAAGTCTGGGGGCATACATTCTCTAGTAGGCTTCAATTGAAAATTTGCCAAATATGAGTGGCAATATCGTCCGCTATTATCCTCAGTCATTTTCCAAATGGTAAACCCTGTTGACTTTGTCATTGTTCAGAGACAACAATATTTTTTTCACCTCTACCACACTCACTTTACAGATTTGAAATTACAATGCTTGTCTTTCATAGTTAGATCGGTTATACTTGGATGTGTAGTGTCAGCGTCTGTTGCTGGCATGTCATGCTTAAGTTTGCTAATCTTGCCAATGAAAAAATCATTAAAGTAGTTGGCAATATCAGTTGGTTTTGTGATGAATGAGCCATCCGATTTAATGAATGATGGAGCTGAGTTTGCCTTTTTTTCCTAAATGTAATTTAAGGTGCTCCAAAGAGTTTTACTATCATTCCTTAAATAATTTATCTTTAGTGTAGATTCTTCTTCTTTTTATTCAGTTTAGTCACATGATTTCTCAATTTGCAGAACATATGTCAATCGGTTGTTGAGACAGACTTATTTGCCGTTCCTTCTGCCTCATCCCTCTCAACCATACCATTTTTAAATTCGTCATCAATCCACAGGGATTTAACAGTCATTTTTCTTATTGAGTGAATCTATATCTGTCTGTCTGTCTGTCTGTCTGTCTGTCTGTCTGTCTGTCTGTCTGTCTGTCTGTCTGTCTTAACATGGTCATACCAGTCTCTTAATATTACATACAGTATCAATCTATAATCAGTCTCTCATACTCTCCCTCCCTCCCTGTCTCTCTCTCTCTCTCTCTCTCTCTCTCTCTCTCTCTCTCTCTCCTACTCTCCCTCCCCCTCTCTCTCTCTCTCCTACCCTCCCTCCCTCCCTCCCTCCCTGTCTCTCTCTCTCTCCTACTCTCCCTCCCCCTCTCTCTCTCTCTCCTAACCTCCCTCCCTCCCTCCCTCTCCCTCTCCTACCCTTCCACCCTCCCTCCCTCTCTCTCCTACCCTTCCACTCTCTCTCCCTCTCTCTCTCTCTCTCTCTCTCTCTCTCTCTCTCTCCTACTCCCTCCCTCCTACCCTCACCTTTGCTTTCTCCCTCTCTCTGTCTATCTCGCTACAGTGAAAACATATTTCTTCCCTTTAGTATTGTAGTTACCGTATATTTAGTATTCTAGATAGTATATTTAGTATTTTAGATACTGTATATTTAGTATTTTAGATACTGTATATTTAGTATTTTAGATACTGTATATTAGAAGTATTTTCTCTCCTCTTATCCTTCATCTCCTAACATCTGCACACTCAGCAGTCTGTTGAATTTCTGGATCTGGGAAAAGAATAGACAGTTTCCCTAGCAACTGGTTTCCATGGCAGCAGTCTCCTCTTCCCATTCCCAGCTGCAGTTGTGCCTCAGTCCCAATCTTCATTGGTTCTCAATTCCTGTCCAGTCCCGATCATCAACCCACTCGTTCCAGGAAAACCAAGATCCCATTTCAAAACCAACATGGACATGGAAACAGACACACACACATGGGATGATTGCACATAAATGCACACACACACACACACACACACACACACACACACACACACACACACACACACACACACTGAAACACACACACTGAAACACACACACACACAGACTATGGAACATGACAGGCTGTCTGATTTCATCAGTGGGTGGTTTTTGGGATGAGCTGGGAACAGCCTATATGTTAACACAGTCTCTCTGGGATGAACTGGGAACAGCCTACATGTTAACACAGTCTCTCTGGGATGAACTGGGAACAGCCTACATGTTAACACAGTCTCTCTGGGATGAACTTGGAACAGCCTACATGTTAACACAGTCTCTCTGGGATGAACTGGGAACAGCCTACATGTTAAAACAGTCTCTCTGGGATGAACTGGGAACAGCCTACATGTTAACACAGTCTCTCTGGGATGAACTGGGAACAGCCTACATGTTAACACAGTCTCTCTGGGATGAACTGGGAACAGCCTACATGTTAACACAGTCTCTCTGGGATGAACTGGGAACAGCCTACATGTTAACACAGTCTCTCTGGGGGAGAGTGGGGGAATATGTTCCAAATGGAACCCAATTCCTTATTTTGTACACTACTTTTGACAAGGGCCCATAGGGTGGTAGTACACTATGCAGGGAATAAGGTGCCGTTTGGGACGCAAACAGAAACTGGGAACAAGAGACCCAACAGCCCCATGGGGACGAGTGGAGGAACAGAGGGAGGAATGGGAGACGATGAAGGGATGACGAGTGAGACTATTTGTCCCCATGTATTTGAGATCGAAAGAAGGGAGCTGGAGGACAGACTCAACTCCAGCCACTTTAATAATGGGAATTGATGGGAAATGATATAAATATATCACTAGCCACTTTAAACAATGCTACCTTATATAATGTTACTTACCCTACATTATTCATCTCATATGCATACGTATATACTGTACTCTATCATCGACTGTATTCTTATGTAATACATGTATCACTAGCCACTTTAACTATGCCACTTTGTTTACATACTCAGAAACCCTCATGATAAACGACAGGCTAACTGTAGTCTGGACACACACAGAAACCTTCATGATAGACAACAGGCTAACTGTAGTCTGGGGACACACACAGAAACCCTCATGATAGACGACAGGCTAACTGTAGTCTGGGGACACACACAGAAACCCTCATGATAGACGACAGGCTAAGACGTTGCGGAGGAAGGTGAATCAGGTTGAGGGAGGGGGTAGAAGAGGGTGGTTCTGCCATATCAGCGGGATCAGGTACACCTTGTGCCATCACTACCCCATATAGACTACCATATTACCTCACTACCCCCTATTGACTACCATATGCCCTCACTACCCCCTATAGACTACCATATGCCCTCACTACCCCCTATAGACTACCATATGCCCTCACTACCCCCTATAGACTACCATATGACCTCACTACCCACTATAGACTACCATATGCCCTCACTACCCCCTATAGACTACCACAGTACCTCTCTACCCCCTGTAGACTACCATATGCCATCACTACCCCATATAGACTACCATATGCCCTCACTACCTCCTATAGACTACCATATGCCCTCACTACCCACTATAGACTACCATATGCCCTCACTACCCCCTATAGACTACCACAGTACCTCTCTACCCCCTGTAGACTACCATATTACCTCACTACCCCCTATAGACTACCATATGCCCTCACTACCCCCTATAGACTACCATATGCCCTCACTACCCACTATAGACTACCATATTACCTCACTACCTCCTATAGACTACCATATGCCCTCACTACCCCCTATAGACTACCATATGCCCTCACTACCCACTATAGACTACCATATGCCCTCATTACCTCCTATAGACTACCATATGCCCTCACTACCTCCTATAGACTACCATATGCCCTCACTACCCACTATAGACTACCATATGCCCTCACTACCCCCTATAGACTACCATATGCCCTCACCACTACCTATAGACTACCATATGCCCTCACTACTCCCTATAGACTACCATATGCCCTCACTACCTCCTATAGACTACACTATGAACTCTCTACCCCTAATAGACTACCACTGTACCCCCTGTAGACTACCATATTAGACGACAGGCTAACTGTAGTCTGCCAGATACACCTGACTGATCCGACAGCAGGACAGTAAACATAGAAAGTAGGCCAGATAAACCTGGCTGATCTGATAGTAGGCCAGATAAACCTGACTGATCCGACAGCAGGACAGTAAACATAGAAAGTAGGCCAGATAAACCTGGCTGATCTGATAGTAGGCCAGATAAACCTGGCTGATCCGACAGCAGGACAGTAAACACAGAAAGGAGGCCAGATAAACCTGGCTGATCCGACAGCAGGACAGTAAACACAGAAAGTAGGCCAGATAAACCTGGCTGATCTGAAAGTAGGCCAGATACACCTGACTGATCTGATAGTAGGTCAGATAAACCAGGCTGATCTGATAGTAGGCCAGATACACCTGACTGATCTGATAGTAGGTCAGATAAACCTGGCTGATCTGATAGTAGGCCAGATACACCTGACTGATCTGATAGTAGGTCAGATAAACCTGGCTGATCTGACAGCAGGACAGTAAACACAGAAAGGAGGCCAGATAAACCCTGCTGATCTGATAGTAGGCCAGATAAACCTGGCTGATCTGATAGTAGGTCAGATAAACCTGGCTGATCCGACAGCAGGACAGTAAACACAGAAAGGAGGCCAGATAAACCTGGCTGATCCGACAGCAGGACAGTAAACACAGAAAGGAGGCCAGATAAACCTGGCTGATCCGACAGCAGGACAGTAAACACAGAAAGGAGGCCAGATAAACCTGGCTGATCCGACAGCAGGACAGTAAACACAGAAAGGAGGCCAGATAAACCTGGCTGATCCGACAGCAGGACAGTAAACACAGAAAGGAGGCCAGATAAACCTGGCTGATCCGACAGCAGGACAGTAAACACAGAAAGGAGGCCAGATAAACCTGGCTGATCCGACAGCAGGACAGTAAACACAGAAAGGAGGCCAGATAAACCTGGCTGATCCGACAGCAGGACAGTAAACACAGAAAGGAGGCCAGATAAACCTGGCTGATCCGACAGCAGGACAGTAAACACAGAAAGGAGGCCAGATAAACCTGGCTGATCCGACAGCAGGACAGTAAACACAGAAAGGAGGCCAGATAAACCTGGCTGATTTGAAAGTAGGCCAGATAATGACTGTTGCCGATACATAGAAACCAGGCGCTACATCATAGACCAGGGGATGTTAAGCACTTTTCAGCCTGGGACCCAAATGAGAAATTCTGTGTTTTCCTGGAACACAAGCTTAGGAAAATATGCAACAATACGTAAATGTTGGTACATTTCATTGCCGTTATGCATTAAAACAAATGCAATGTTAACAACAACAAATAACAATGAAATACCCATGTAAATACCTACTCATGTTTATTTTCCCTAATTAAAAACACTCTATCTAGGTTGGATATATCTATCTAGGTTGGAACTGTAGCTGTTAAAATACAATAAATTATTTTCATTCGGGAACTGGAATAAACTGATTGATCAAATCACACAGATGTATAAACAGAACCACAGGAGGCTGCTGAAGGGAGGAAGGTTCATGATAAGGTCCGGAAACGGAGCGAATGGAATGGCACCAAACACCTGGAAACCATGGAAACCACGCGTTTGATGTTTATGATACCATTCCGCACGAAACACATTGCGGGCGATACTCGGAATTTCTCAAAGATTGTACATAAACCAAGAGATAGAAACTCGTCGCTGTATTTGCGTTTCATGACGACTGAAGCTCAGTCAGAACTGGTGGCTAGCTTGAGTCCATTTTGATGACGTCGGTAAGTGACTGCGAGCGGAAATGACAAGTCAGTGGCTGACAGCACATCATCTGCTGCTGAACCACAGCGCTGCAGCGCGTGTGTCGCGGAGTGATCTTCAAGAAAACTGAAGAAAAAAAAAAGATCCAGTAAACGACGAAGCGCACGGGCATCTCCCTCCACCTCGCGCTGCTGCCAAACTCAGCTGCGATACCTCTGCTGAACAGAGATCGTAGTGAACAGAGAGCGCAGTTGCACTTGACAAAATCAATTCCAGTAACTCATTAAATAATTATACATTTTATATGAAAGGTTGCAACACCACTATTAACAGGTTCAAAGTGGGTCGCGACTCATACTTTAAGAAAGGCTGTATAGACACACATACGCACACACACACACACACACACACACACACACACACACACACACACACACATACACACACATTTAGCAAGCAGGATATCCTGTTGTTGTTGTCTGTAACATCATAAAAACATTCTGGCTCTAATCACATCTTTCCATTCCAACACTGTTTTTAAATCCCTTTCTCTCCATGTCTTATCTAGAGGGAATGATAGACAGATAGATGATAGGTCTCCTCCATGTCTTATCTAGAGGGAATGATAGACAGATAGAGGAGACCTCTCCTCCATGTCTTATCTAGAGGGAATGATAGACAGATGGATGATAGGTCTCCTCCATGTCTTATCTAGAGGGAATGATAGACAGATAGAGGAGACCTCTCCTCCATGTCTTATCTAGAGGGAATGATAGACACATAGATGATAGGTCTCCTCCATGTCTTATCTAGAGGGAATGATAGACAGATAGATGATAGGTCTCCTCCATGTCTTATCTAGAGGGAATGATAGACAGATAGATGATAGGTCTCCTCCATGTCTTATCTAGAGGGAATGATAGACAGATAGAGGAGACCTCTCCTCCATGTCTTATCTAGAGGGAATGATAGACAGATAGATGATAGGTCTCCTCCATGTCTTATCTAGCTGGGAATGATAGACAGATAGAGGAGACCTCTCCTCCATGTCTTATCTAGCTGGGAATGATAGACAGATAGAGGAGACCTCTCCTCCATGTCTTATCTAGAGGGAATGATAGATGAGACGTCTCCTCCATTTCTTATCTAGAGGGATGAGAGAGGGATGACAGGGATGACAGAGGATGACAGAGGAATGAGAGAGGGATGACAGAGGGATGACAGAGGGATGAGAGAGGGATGACAGAGGGATGACAGAGGGATGACAGAGGGATGAGAGAGGGATATGAGAGGGATGAGAGACGGATGACAGAGGGATGAGAGAGGGATGACAGAAGGATGACAGAGGGATGTGATAGGGATGAGAGAGGGATGACAGAGGGATGACAGAGGGATGAGAGAGGGATGACAGAGGGATGACAGAGGGATGACAGAGGGATCAGAGAGGGAGTAATATATATATATATACACACACACACACACAGTCAGACTCACACACACACACACACACACACCAATCACAGGCACACACACACACACACACACACACACACACACCAATCACACACAGTGAGTAATGTCACTGTCCCTGTTGTTTTGGGGGTGACTGCGTGTGTATGAAGCGGGAAGGGTCAGGATTGGAACAGTTTTCCTCTCTTCCCGTCTGAAACACTAATGTCCTGGAATGTGCCGACACAGTGGTGGCTCACGCAAACCCAACGTGACTCCACAGTAATAAAAAAACAACAACAACAAATATACACATCCCACTGACACACAGACGACATGGTGCCGTACATGGTGCCGTATGGGACGCACTGTTCAAGAGAGGAAACCCTCGTTCTGTCAAGGTAAAAGAAAGACAACACACAAAAACACTAAAACACTCCTAGAAACAGCACCCTGTTCACGACGTAGCACACTGCCTTTGACCATGTCCCATAGGGAGCAATTTGCGATGCACCCCCCACGTGTTTCAGCCTCTCTCTGAGGATGACGTCATTGGGATGGATGGCACTTCCTGACCATCCAATTACAAACAAACGTGGGGGTGTGCCAGGCAGTGGAACAGTGGAAGCAGAGCACGCTGGGTAGGAAATGAAGGGGTATTGCTGGATTGAGGCGAGGTCAGGAGTCTGTGAGGGCATGATATTGGGTTAAGATGATATTGTGTGTGTGTGTGTGTGTGTGTGTGCGCCCCCTTCAGAAACGCAGGCGGGAGACAGTGGGAGATGGGAGAAAGGGAGAGACAGTGGGAAAGGGGAGAAAGGGGGAGACAGTGTAGGAAACAGCTGCGACGGGGGATAGACGAAGGAGGGAGGATGGGGGAGACATTCCAGCATTATGTCTGTGCTTCCTTGAGAACAAGAGTAACAAAACACAAACAAACGGCTGCCAAAGAGAGACAGAGGAGGAAACGAAGATAAAAGAGGGAGAGAGACGGGAGGGAGAAAGAGGAAGGAAAACGGAGAGAGAGAGAGAGAGAGAGAGAGAGAGACAGACAGACAGAGAGAGACAGAGAGAGAGACAGAGAGAGAGAGAGAGAGAGAGGCAGAGAGAGACAGAGAGAGAGAGAGACAGACCGAGAGAGAGGCAGAGAGAGAGAGAGAGAGGGAGAGAGAGAGAGGGAGAGAGAGAGAGTTGGAGACAGAGAGAGAGACAGAGATAGAGAGGGAGAGGGAGAGAGAACGAGAGTTAGAGACAGAGAGAGACAGAGAGAGAGGGAGAGAGAAAGAGAAAGAGAGAGAGTTAGAGACAGAGAGAGAGACAGAGATAGAGAGGGAGAGAGACAGAGAGAGAGAGAGAGGGAGAGAGAAAGAGAGAGAGAGAGTTAGAGACAGAGAGAGAGAGAGAGGGAGAGAGAAAGAGAAAGACAGAGTGAGAGAGAGAGAGGGAGAGAGAAAGAGAAAGACAGAGTTAGAGACAGAGAGGGAGAGAGAGAGAGAGAGAGAGAGCGAGAGAGAGAGAGAGAGAGAGAGAGTTAGAGACAGAGAGTTAGAGGGAGAGGGTAGTGAGGGGTAAGGTAAAGACAGAGAGTTAGAGACAGAGAGGGAGAGAGACAGAGAGGGAGAGAGACAGAGAGGGAGAGAGGGAGAGAGGGTAGTGAGGAGTAAGGTAAAGACAGAGAGTTTAGAGACAGAGAGGGAGAGAGACAGAGAGGGAGAGAGGGAGAGAGGGTAGTGAGGAGTAAGGTAAAGACAGAGAGTTAGAGACAGAGAGGGAGAGAGGGTAGTGAGGAGTAAGGTAAAGAGAGAACGTGAGAATGGGAAAATGAAGGAGAAGAAAGAGAGGATGGGACAGGTCAGGGTGTTTTGTCTGAGGCAGTAAGGTTGTTATAACACAATTGTCTTCAAGCACCAGATTACTGAACTGAATTTAAATGAGAGTTCCACGACTCCATTTAGCCTACACAACACATTTCTCTCTTTAAAACAACCCCATTATTAGCTAGCTGTTAGCTAGCGGTCAGAGTGATTCATGCATTACTGTGTCCCCACAGCAGTCTGTCGAGACCCGGCTTTGATTGATTGCTATGTTTGATGGCAACCACATATGGGTGCCCCGCCCACAATTGACTTACAAGACACTACAATGTACGCACTACATCGGGAGTTTGTTGTACGCACAAAAATGTGTTGGGCTAAATGGATCCTGTCATGATGTCATCAGAAAGAGCCTCTGAGCCTTAATGAGTATTTACTGACGCTTCAGTGACTATACACGGATGTCTTTAGTGACTATATACGGATGTCTTTAGTGACTATATACGGATGTCTTTAGTGACTATATACGGATGTCTTTAGTGACTATATACGGATGTCTTTAGTGACTATATACGGATGTCTTTAGTGACTATATACGGATGTCTTTAGTGACTATATAC
This sequence comes from Oncorhynchus mykiss, assembly GCF_057628025.1. Classification (NCBI taxonomy): domain Eukaryota; kingdom Metazoa; phylum Chordata; class Actinopteri; order Salmoniformes; family Salmonidae; genus Oncorhynchus; species Oncorhynchus mykiss. The sequence goes on along the minus strand of NC_143051.1, from coordinate 7,928,358 downwards.
AGATGTCTTTAGTGACTATATACGGATGTCTTTAGTGACTATATACGGATGTCTTTAGTGACTATATACGGATGTCTTTAGTGACTATATACGGATGTCTTTAGTGACTATATACGGATGTCTTTAGTGACTATATACGGATGTCTTTAGTGACTATATACGGATGTCTTTAGTGACTATATACGGATGTCTTTAGTGACTATATACGGATGTCTTTAGTGACTATATACGGATGTCTTTAGTGACTATATACGGATGTCTTTAGTGACTATATACGGATGTCTTTAGTGACTATATACGGATGTCTTTAGTGACTATATACGGATGTCTTTAGTGACTATATACAGATGCTTTAGTGACACAAAAATGATTATGTTTTAAATCAGGGGGGCATTCTTGTTACAGCTTTTCTTCTGTTTACATACATGGCACTTTGTTTGTGTTCGACAGTAGTTACATAGCAAGAGTAAATGGATTTGATATACATTACATTATCTATCTGGATAGATAGAACTTGTCATTATACATTGTGTTTTTAGTCATAACTATTATAGAACAAGAGCTTTTAACCCCACCCCTCAGCTGCTCTCAGCCAATCCCATCTATCTTGTTAACCCCACCCCTCAGCTGCTCTCAGCCAATCCCATCTATCTTGTTAACCCCACCCCTCAGATGCTCTCAGTCCATCCCACCTATCTTCTTAATAACCCCACCCCTCAGCTGCTCTCAGCTAATCCCATCTATCTTGTTAACCCCACCCCTCAGCTGCTCTCAGCCAATCCCATCTATCTTCTCTCTGAACCCCACCCCTCAGCTGCTCTCAGTCCATCCCACCTATCTTCTTAACCCCACCCCTCAGCTGCTCTCAGTCCATCCCACCTATCTTCTTAAACCCCACCCCTCAGCTGCTCTCAGTCCATCCCACCTATCTTCTTAAACAGCCCTCTGATGATTTCCGTGTGCCATTTATTTTTCAACTGTGGTGTGATGTTTCACATATATACTGAACCTGTCTAATCACATAGTATCTGCAGATCGTAAAGATAAACATTTTTACTAAAAGTATTGTTAAATTGTTGATTGATTGACTATGGCTTTCCATTTTGTTCCTCATGGAAAACTGATATTTTCTTTTAGATTTTTTTTGGGACAAAAATGGTCTTTAGTATAGGGCAGACAAACAGGTTTCATACCTCCTCCCCCTTCCACTTACCTCCTCCATTTTTTTGCAGTAATGCTGCAATGAGTTGGTTGTAATTTTGTTTAGAGCAAATATTTACAAATATTTACAAATATTTTTGTTGCCTGCACATGTGACTTTTTTATTTAACCTTTATTTAACTATGCAAGTCAGTTATAAACAAATTATTATTTACAATGACAGCCTACACCGGCCGACGATGGTCCATTTGTGCGCCGCCCTATAGGACTCCCGATCACGGCCAGTTGTGATACAGCCTGGACTCGAACCAGGGTGTCTGTAGTTACGCCTGTAGCACTGAGCTGCAGTGCCTTAGACGACTACGACAACTCCACCTTTCCTATTCATAATATCATTAACAAAGATAATTCCTTTAAAACAAGAAAACATCCATAAAAAATGGTTTGTTTATCAATTATTGAATTTGAATTGAACCATACTATTTGTTGTAATATCTTGTCATGTATTTTCTGGAGGATGAAACTGGAATTGCAACCAGCTTTGTACGGCTTGTTTTTAGAAAGAGCAATAATTAGAATAAGGTTCCATTTTCAATTAACTGAAAGTGAGAGTTTGTAAATCGGGATAAATGGAAAATGGGGTAAGCCATTCTTACTAGTCTAGTGGAGAACCAGTTCGGGTTTAAGCACAACTTTTGTATGACTGATGCTTTTCGTGAGAGGTTCAATGCTTTAATAGTGAATCATTTTATCCCCCCAAATAATTTTTAATATATAAATAAACATGTTTCATTTTGACTGGCTTGACGTTCCCAATAAACTGAAATACACACATACATATATCAATAAATAAATAAAGATATATATATATATACATACATATATCAATAAATAAATAAATATATATATATATACATACATATATCAATAAATAAATAAATATGTATATATATATATACATACATATATCAATAAATAAATAAATATATATATACATACATGTATCAATAAATAAATACATATATATATATATACATATATGTATCAATAAATAAATATATATATATATACATACATATATCAATAAATAAATAAATATGTATATATATATATACATACATATATCAATAAATAAATAAATATATATATACATACATGTATCAATAAATAAATACATATATATATATATATATATACATATATGTATCGATAAATAAATATATATATGTATATATAAATAAATATATATATATATATAGAACAACATGGCAGCAACACAACATGGTAGCAACACAACATGGCAGCAGAACAACTTGGCAGCAGAACAACTTGGTAGCAACACAACTTGGCAGCAGAACAACTTGGTAGCAACACAACATGGCAGCAACACAACATGGCAGCAACACAACATGGCAGCAACACAACTTGGCAGCAGAACAACTTGGTAGCAACACAACATGGCAGCAACACAACATGGCAGCAGAACAACTTGGTAGCAGCACAACATGGCAGCAGAACAACATGGCAGCAACACAACATGGCAGCAGAACAACTTGGTAGCATCACAACATGGCAGCAGCACAACTTGGTAGCAACACAACATGGTAGCAACACAACATGGCAGCAGAACAACATGGCAGTAACACAACATGGTAGCAACACAACATGGCAGCATCACAACATGGTAGCAGCACAACATGGTAGTAACACAACATGGTAGCAACACAACATGGCAGCAGAACAACTTGGGAGCAGCACGACATGGCAGCAACACAACATGGCAGCAGAACAACATGGCAGTAACACAACATGGTAGCAACACAACATGGCAGCAGAACAACTTGGTAGCAACACAACATGGCAGCAACACAACATGGCAGCAGAACAACTTGGTAGCAGCACAACATGGCAGCAGAACAACATGGCAGCAACACAACATGGCAGCAGAACAACTTGGTAGCAACACAACATGGCAGCAGCACAACTTGGTAGCAACACAACATGGTAGCAACACAACATGGCAGCAGAACAACATGGCAGTAACACAACATGGTAGCAACACAACATGGCAGCAGAACAACATGGTAGCAGCACAACATGGTAGTAACACAACATGGTAGCAACACAACATGGCAGCAGAACAACATGGTAGCAGCACAACATGGCAGCAACACAACATGGCAGCAGAACAACTTGGTAGCAGCACGACATGGCAGCAACACAACATGGCAGCAGAACAACATGGCAGTAACACAACATGGTAGCAACACAACATGGCAGCAGAACAACTTGGTAGCAGCACAACATGGCAGCAGCACAACATGGCAGCAACACAACATGGCAGCAACAAAACATGGTAGCAGAACAACTTGGTAGCAGCACGACATGGCAGCAGAACAACTTGGTAGCAGCACAACATGGCAGCAGAACAACTTGGTAGCAGCACGACATGGCAGCAGAACAACTTGGTAGCAGCACGACATGGCAGCAACACAACATGGCAGCACCAAAAGATGGTAGCAGTACAACATGGCAGCAACACAACATGGCAGCAACAATACATGGTAGCACCACAACATGGTAGCACAACAACATGGCAGCAACACATGGTAGCACAACAACATGGTAGCAACACAACATGGCAGCAACACAACATGCTAGCAGTACAACATGGCAGCAACACAACATGGCAGCAACACAACTTGGTAGCAACACAACATGGTAGCAGAACAACATGGTAGCACCACAAAACAGGGTACAAACATTATTGGACACAGACAACAGCACAAAGACAAGAAGGTAGAGACAACAATACATCACACAAAGCTGCCACAACTGTCAGTAAGAGTATCCATGATTGAGTCTTTGAATGAAGAGATGGAGATAAAACTGTCCAGTTTCAGTGTTTGTTGCAGCTCGTTCCAGTCGCGAGCTGCAGCGAACTGAAAAGAGGAGCGACCCAGGGATGTGTGTGCTTTGGGGACCTTTAACAGAAGGTGACTGGCAGAACGGGTGCTGTATGTGGAGGATGAGGGCTGCAGTAGATATCTCAGATAGAGGGAAGTGAGGCCTAAGAGGGTTTTATAAATAAACATCAACCAGTGGGTCTTGCAACGGGTTTACAAAGATGACCATTTTACAGAGGAGGATAGAGTGCAGTGATGTGTCCTATAAGGAGCATTGGTGGCAAATCTGATGGCCGAATGGTAAAGAACATCTAGCCTGCTCGAGAGCACCCTAACCTGCTGATCTATAAATGACCTCTCCGTAATCTGTATGACATAGATAGGGAGTGATTGTGTGAAAGGGTTAGCGAGGCTGCCCGGGGTTGGGGTTTGGGTGGTGAGAAAACGGAAGTGGTGTCTAGGGCACTATTTCATTTTCTTAAGAGATTACAGGACTAACGAAGATCATTGTATGTAGTTACGTGGTGACTGGCATCACACTCCAGTACAGGCTGGTGTTTTAAAAAAGTTGGATGCGGATCCACCAACCCAATCCCAAAGAAGAAGAAAACAACCCAATCCCAAAGAAGAAGAAAACAACCCAATCCCAAAGAAGAAGAAGAAGACAACCCAATCCCAAAGAAGAAGAAAACAACCCAATCCCAAAGAAGAAGAAAACTACCCAATCCCAAAGAAGAAGAAGAAAACAACCCAATCCCAAAGAAGAAGAAGAAAACAACCCAATCCCAAAGAAGAAGAAGAAGACAACCCAATCCCAAAGAAGAAGAAGAAGACAACCCAATCCCAAAGAAGAAGAAGAAGACAACCCAATCCCAAAGAAGAAGAAGAAGACAACCCAATCCCAAAGAAGAAGAAGAAAACAACCCAATCCCAAAGAAGAAGAAGAAAACAACCCAATCCCAAAGAAGAAGAAGAAGACAACCCAATCCCAAAGAAGAAGAAGAAGACAACCCAATCCCAAAGAAGAAGAAGAAAACAACCCAATCCCAAAGAAGAAGAAAACTACCCAATCCCAAAGAATAAGAAGAAGACAACCCAATCCCAAAGAAGAAGAAGAAGACAACCCAATCCCAAAGAAGAAGAAGAAGACAACAACCCAATCCCAAAGAAGAAGAAGACAACCCAATCCCAAAGAAGAAGAAGAAAACAACCCAATCCCAAAGAAGAAGAAAACTACCCAATCCCAAAGAAGAAGAAGAAAACAACCCAATCCCAAAGAAGAAGAAAACAACCCAATCCCAAAGAAGAAGAAGAAAACAACCCAATCCCAAAGAAGAAGAAGACAACAACCCAATCCCAAAGAAGAAGAAAACAACCCAATCCCAAAGAAGAAGAAGAAAACAACCCAATCCCAAAGAAGAAGAAGAAAACAACCCAATCCCAAAGAAGAAGAAGAAGACAACCCAATCCCAAAGAAGAAGAAGACAACAACCCAATCCCAAAGAAGAAGAAGAAAACAACCCAATCCCAAAGAAGAAGAAGAAAACAACCCAATCCCAAAGAAGAAGAAGAAAACAACCCAATCCCAAAGAAGAAGAAGAAAACAACCCAATCCCAAAGAAGAAGAAGAAAACAACCCAATCCCAAAGAAGAAGAAGAAGACAACCCAATCCCAAAGAAGAAGAAGAAAACAACCCAATCCCAAAGAAGAAGAAGAAAACAACCCAATCCCAAAGAAGAAGAAGAAAACAACCCAATACCAAAGAAGAAGAAGAAGACAACCAAAACGTTTGGCTGCCGGCCAAGTTATTCATTGTGTTTATTTTAGGAAGATTGTGTGCGCATTCAAGAAGTGGGTTGTGGGGTTTATTGTCAGGAGGGTTAATGCTACGTTATAGTGATTGATTGCAAGCAATTACCTTGTTAGATCCATAGCTGTAGATTTCTATATATATATATATATATATATATATATATATATATATATATATATATTTCAGATACTCCATGTACATGTTTTTTATAAGTGCCTGTATTGCATTGAATAGCGGAGTGTTTTTTGGAGTATATTCTTCACAGATGGTTCATTCCTATAGCACACTATAGCACACTTTACCAGCGCATTTAAAGCCAATGGCGAGAGATTCTAGATGTTTCCTAGATTGTCCTTCTGCGCTCCCGTCATACGCACTAAGATTTATGACTCTGGGACATAGATCAGATCTCCATCAGTCCTGAGAGAGAGAGGCATGAATCTTGCCTGCCTCTCTCTCGCGCTCTCTCTCTCTCTCTCCCCTCTCTCTCCCCTCTCTCTCCCTCTCTCTCTCTCTCTCTCTCTAACTCCCTCTCTCTCCCTCTCTAACTCCCTCTCTCTCTCTCTCTCTCTCTCTCCAGCTGTAGATGTGTATACTGTTATGTGAATATCCCTGTATAGATGCTATGCCATTCATTCCTGTGTAGATAGTCCTACAGCATAGTTTACAGCATTGTATAAAGATAATAAAAGTCCTGGACCAGGAAGCATCTGTACGGTTGTTGCCAGACAGCCTGTAGTGAGTCACAACCAATTAAATCACATTAAGTACTAGCGGGTGAGGGAATTCGCAGACAACTGCTCAGACGGCTCCAGCTAGCCAGCTAGCAATATGAACGTCCAATACGCACAATGAACTTACTGGGGAGGTGATTTAGCCTAGCGGGGTGGCAGGTAGCCTAGTGGTTAGAGCAGGTAGCTTAGTGGTTAGAGCAGGTAGCCTAGTGGTTAGAGCAGGTAGCCTAATGGTTAGAGCAGGTAGCCTAGTGGTTAGAGCAGGTAGCCTAGTGGTTAGAGCAGGCAGCCTAGTGGTTAGAGCAGGTAGCCTAGCGCCAGGTAGCCTAGTGGTTAGAGCAGGTAGCCTAGTGGTTAGAGCAGGTAGCCTAGTGGTTAGAGCGTTGGACTAGTAACTATAACAGCCTCCACTCTTCTGGGAAGGCTTTCCACTAGATGTTGGAAGATCGCTGCGGGGACTTGCTTACATTCAGCCACGAGCATTAGTGAGGTACGGGCACTGATGTTGGGTGATCAGGCTCACAGTCGGCGTTCCAATGGATCCCAAAGGTGTTCCATGGGGTTGAGGTCAGAGCTCTGTGCAGGCCAATCAAATTCTTTGAAACCCAAAGACAAAAAAATTCTGTATGGACCTCGCTTTGTGCATGGGGGCATTGTCATGCTAAAACAGGAAAGGGCCTTTCCCAAACTGTTGCCACCAAGTTGTAAGCACAGAATCGTCTAGAATGTCATTGTATGCTGTAGCGTTAAGATTTCCCTTCACTGGAACTGAGGGGCCCGAACCACACCAGCCAACGCTTGGCATTGCGCATGGTGATCTTAGGCTTGTGTGCGGCTGCTCAGCCATGGAAACCCATTTCATGAACCTCCCGACGAACAGTTATTGTGCTGATGTTGCTTCCAGAGGCAGAGGAAGTTTGGAACTCGGTAGTGAGTGTCGCCACCGAGGACAGATGATTTTTACGCGCTTCAGGACTCGGCAGTCTCCTTCTTTGAGCTTGTGTGGCCTACCACTTTGTGGCTGAACCGTTGTTGCTCCTACACGTTTCCACCTGACAGTAACATCTGTCGACCAGAGCAGCTCTAGCAGGACAGAAATTTGATAAACTGACTTGTTGGGGAGATGGCATGCTATGATGGTGTCACTGAGCTCTTCAGTAAGACCATTCTACTGCCAACGTTTGTCTTTGGAGATTGCATGGCTGTGTGTTCAAGTAAATACACCAGTCAACATGGCCGAATCCATTAATTTGAAGGGGTGTCCACATATTTTTGTATATACATTATAGTGTATATATATATATATATATATATATATATATATATATATATACATACAGTGGGGAGAACAAGTATTTGATACACTGCCGATTTTGCAGGTTTTCCTACTTACAGACCCCTACATGCTTTGTAAGTAGGGAAACCTGCAAAATCGGCAGGGTATCAAATACTTGTTCTCCCCACTGTATATATATATATATATGTATGTATGTATATATATATGTATATTGTGCACATAGAGTGACATATGTTTGTATATACAGTATAATGTCTATATACAAACTACCGTTCAAAAGCTTGGGGTCACTTATAAATGTCCTTGTTTTCCATGAAAACATACATGAAATGATTTGCAAAATGAATATAGTCAAGACGTTGACAAGGTTATACTGTAAATAATGATTTTTTAATTTAAATAATCATTTTTCCCTTCAAACTTTGCTTTCGTTAAAGAATCCTTCATTTGCAGCAATTTCAGCCTTGCAGAAAGTGGCTAGTGATTGGGTCTCAATGTAGGCAGCAGCCTCTGAGTTAGGGATTGCTGTATAGCAGTCTGATGGCCTTGAGATAGAAGCTGTTCCTCAGTCTCTCGGTCCCAGCTTTGATGCACCTGTACTGACCTTGCCTTCTGGAAGGTGTGAACAGGCGGTGGCTCGGCTGGTTGATGTCCTTGATGATCTTTTTGGCCATCCTGTGACATCAGGTGCTGTAGGTGTCCTGGAGGGCAGGTAGTTAGACCCCTGTGATGCCTTGAGCAGACCGCACAACACTCTGGAGAACCTTGCGGTTGAGGAAGGTGCAGTTTCCGTGATTCAGCCTGAAAGGATACTCTCGATTATACATCTGTAAAAGTTATTCAGGGTTGTGGGTAACAAGCCAAATTTCTTCAGCCTCCTGAGGTTGAAGAGGCTCCGTAGACGGGCACATCGCCCACCGCTCCCGAGTGTACTACTCGCAAATGTCCAGTCTCTTGACAACAAGGTAGACGAAATTCGAGACATCAGAGATTGCAACATTCTCTGTTTCATGGAAACATGGCTCTCTTTTTTTGATCTTTCATTTAAGGGGTGGATCAGCTTAATATTGTGGAAAGAATGTTGCTTCCAATGTAATTGTCTGCATCATTTCCAATCCCCCTTATTTGTTTGGTAAATATATACATCCATACACGCAAGCATACATATACACATATATACATACACATACCTATATAGACATACATGTACACATATATACATACACATACCTATATAGACATACATATATACATATATACATACACATACCTGTATAGATATACATATACACATATATACATACCCATACCTATATAGACATACATACCCATACCTATATAGACATACATACACATACCTATATAGACATACATATACACATATATACATACACATACCTGTATAGATATACATATACACATATATACATACCCATACCTATATAGACATACATACCCATACCTATATAGACATACATATACACATATATACATACACATACCTGTATAGATATACATATACACACCTATATAGACATACATATACACATATATACATACCCATACCTATATAGATATACATACACACACCTATATAGACATACATATACACATATATACATACACACACCTATATAGACATACATACCCATACCTATATAGACATACATATACACATATATACATACACATACCTGTATAGACATACATATACACATATATACATACTCATACCTGTATAGACATACATATACACATATATACATACTCATACCTGTATAGATATACATACACACATATATACATACACATACCTATATAGACATACATATACACATACATACATACACATACCTGTATAGATATACATATACACATATATACATACACATACCTATATAGACATACATATACACATATATACATACACATACCTATATAGATATACATATACACATATATACATACACATACCTATATAGATATACATATACACATATATACATACACATACCTATATAGACATACATATACACATACCTATATAGATATACATACCTATATAGATATACATATACACATATATACATACACATACCTATATAGATATATACACATATATACATACACATACCTATATAGATATACATACTTTTTAAAAGAATATACCTTTATTATTATTCCCCCCAAACCCTACCGCCGATCCCCCAATTGGAGTAAACTAATACACACTTTGGCTTTTACCTTCAATCCATACATCTTATACACACTCTACAGACACAGTCTACTTTACAATAGTTCTCTCTTGTTTGTTCTTAGTCCTTCCTCTATTTCTGATGTCCATCCAGTTTGATGATTTCTATTTGTAACTGTGCTGTTTCACAAAAGTTCTGAACCTATATACATTTTACAGATCCCGTATGTTTTACATTGTTTATCTTGTTATTAGTCCCACTCTTCAGCTCCACTCAACCCCTCCCATCTATCTCTCAACATCATCCATTTCGGATTTCTATTTGCCATATAATTTTTCAACTGTGCTGTGATGCTTCACAAAATAATTGAACCTTCCAATTCTCATAGCTTCTACAGATTGTAAATTTAAAAAAACATTTTTGCTAAAATAATTATTATATTATTGATTGATTGACTATGGCTTTTCAAATCACCCAGTATTGCTGTCTGTACCGTTAGTTCTAGGCAAATGTTGCAATTCTTCAGCCATTCCTGGACCTGTGACCAAAAACGAGCTACATATGGACAATACCAAAATAAATGATCCTTATGTCTCTGCCTCCTCACATGGCTCTCTTAGAATATGTTGTCGGAATCGGTTCAGCCACCGATCTTCTCCATGCATCGCGCCGACAGAGATAAACACCTCTCTGGGAAGAGGAAAGGCGGGGGTGTATGCTTCATGATTAACGACTCATGGTGTAATCATGACAACATACAGGAACTCAAGTCCTTCTGCTCACCCGACCTAGAATTCTTTACAATCAAATGCCGGCCAAATGACCTGCCAAGAGAATTCTCGTCAGTTATCGTCACAGCTGTGTACATTCCCCCTCAAGCAGACACCAAGACGGCCATTAAGGAACTTCACTGGACTCTATGTAAACTGGAAAACATATATCCTGAGGCTGCATTTATTGTAGCTGGGGGTTTTAACAAAGAAAATTTGAGAACCAGGATACCTAAATTCTATCAGCATATTATTGTACTACGCGCAGGGGTAATACACTCAACCTATGCTACTATAACTTCCGCGATGCATGCAAAGTCCCCCCACGCCCTCCCTTCGGCAAATCCGACCACAATGCCGTCTTGCTCCTACCGTCCTATAGGCAGAAATTCAAACAGGATGTACCAGTGACTAGAACCATTCAACGCTGGTCTGACCAATCGAAATCCATGCTTCAAAATTGCTTTGATCAAGCGGACTGGGATACGTTCCGATCAGCCTCCGATCAGCCCCGATCAGCCTCGGATAAATGTAATACTCAAACAAAATGACAAAGCGGGAAAACCTAAACAGTCCTGTCAGGTGCAGACACTAAACAGAAAACAATTACCCACAAAACCCAAACGAAAAACTTATACATGATCCCCAATCAGAGACAACGATAGACAGCTGCCTCTGATTGGGAACCACACCAACATAGAAATAAAGAAACTAGAATGCCCACCCTAGTCACACCCTGGCCTAACCAAAATAGAGAATAAAAACCTCTCTATGGCCAGGGCGTGACAATGATGCAATAGCCATCACACTGCACCCTGCCCTATCCCATCTGGAAAAGAGGAATACCTATGTAAGAATGTTGTTCATTGACTACAGCTCATTCATCCAATTGTTTATTTATCTATTTATGTAATACTAATTACAGGAGATTTTGTCCTTCACAGTAGGCAGGTCCTTCACAGTAGGCAGGTCCTTCACAGTAGGCAGGTTCTTCACAGTAGGCAGGTCATTCACAGTAGGCGGGTCCTTCACAAGAGGCAGGTCCTCCATAGTAGGCAGGTCCTCCATAGTAGGCAGGTCCTCCATAGTAGGCAGGTCCTTCACAGTAGGCAGGTCGTTCACAGTAGGCAGGTCCTCCACAGTAGGCAGGTCCTCCATAGTAGGCAGGTCCTCCATAGTAGGCAGGTCCTTCACAGTAGGCAGGTCGTTCACAGTAGGCAGGTCCTCCACAGTAGGCAGGTCGTTCACAGTAGGCAGGTCCTCCACAGTAGGCAGGTCCTTAACAGTAGGCAGGTCCTCCATAGTAGGCAGGTCATTCACAGTAGGCAGGTCCTCCACAGTAGACAGGTCCTTAACAGTAGGCAGGTCCTTCACAGTAGGCAGGTCCTCCACAGTAGGCAGGTCCTTCACAGTAGGCAAGTCATTAACAGTAGGCAGGTCCTCCACAGTAGGCAGGTCCTTAACAGTAAGCAGGTCCTTCACAGTAGGCAGGTCGTTCACAGTAGGCAGGTCATTCACAGTAGGCAGGTCCTTAACAGTAGGCAGGTCAAATCAAATAAAATGTATTTATATAGCCCTTCGTACATCAGCTGATATCTCAAAGTGCTGTACAGAAACCCAGCCTAAAACCCCAAACAGCAAGCAATGCAGGTGTAGAAGCACGGTGGCTAGGAAAAACTACCTAGAAAGGCCAAAACCTAGGAAGAAACCTAGAGAGGGACCAGGCTATGTGGGGTGGCCAGTCCTCTTCTGGCTGTGCCGGGTGGAGATTATAACAGAACATGGCCAAGATGTTCAAATGTTCATAAATGACCAGCATGGTCGAATAATAATAAGGCAGAACAGTTGAAACTGGAGCAGCAGCACGGCCAGGTGGACTGGGGACAGCATGGAGTCATCATGTCAGGTAGTCCTGGGGCATGGTCCTAGGGCTCAGGTCCTCCGAGAGAGAGAAAGAAAGAGAGAAGGACAGAATTAGAGAACGCACACTTAGATTCACACAGGACACCGAATAGGACAGGAGAAGTACTCCAGATATAACAAACTGACCCTAGCCCCCCGACACATAAACTACTGCAGCATAAATACTGGAGGCTGAGACAGGAGGGGTCAGGAGACACTGTGGCCCCATCCGAGGACACCCCCGGACAGGGCCAAACAGGAATGATATAACCCCACCCACTTTGCCAAAGCACAGCCCCCACACCACTAGAGGGATATCTTCAACCACCAACTTACCATCCTGAGACAAGGCTGAGTCTAGCCCACAAAGACCTCCGCCACGGCACAACCCAAGGGGGGGGGGGGGGGGGGGACGCCAACCCAGACCGGATGACCACATCAGTGAATCAACCCACTCAGGTGACAGGTGACGCACCCCCTCCAGGGACGGCATGAGAGAGCCCCAGTAAGCCAGTGACTCAGCCCCTGTAATAGGGTTAGAGGCAGAGAATCCCAGTGGAAAGAGGGGAACCGGCCAGGCAGAGACAGCAAGGGCGGTTCGTTGCTCCAGAGCCTTTCCGTTCACCTTCCCACTCCTGGGCCAGACTACACTCAATCATATGACCCACTGAAGAGATGAGTCTTCAGTAGAGACTTAAAGGTTGAGTCCGAGTTTGCGTCTCTGACATGGGTAGGCAGACCGTTCCATAAAAATTGAGCTCTATAGGAGAAAGCCCTGCCTCCAGCTGTTTGCTTAGAAATTCTAGGGACAATTAGGAGGCCTGCGTCTTGTGACTGTAGCGTACGTTTAGGTATGTACGGCAGGACCAAATCAGAGAGATAGGCAGGAGCAAGCCCATGTAATGCTTTGTAGGTTAGCAGTAAAACCTTGAAATCAGCCCTTGCTTTGACAGGAAGCCAGTGTAGAGAGGCTAGCACTTGAGTAATATGATCAAATTTTAGTAGGCAGTTCCTTCACAGTAGGCAGGTCGTTCACAGTAGGCAGGTCGTTCACAGTAGGCAGGTCCTCCACAGTAGGCAGGTCCTCCACAGTAGGCAGGTCCTCCATAGTAGGCAGGTCCTCCACAGTAGGCAGGTCCTCCATAGTAGGCAGGTCCTTCACAGTAGGCAGGTCCTCCACAGTAGGCAGGTCCTTAACAGTAGGCAGGTCCTTCACAGTAGGCAGGTCCTCCACAGTAGGCAGGTCCTTAACAGTAGGCAGGTCCTTAACAGTAGGCAGGTCCTCCATAGTAGGCAGGTCCTTAACAGTAGGCAGGTCCTCCACAGTAGGCAGGTCCTCCATAGTAGGCAGGTCCTTCACAGTAGGCAGGTCCTTCACAGTAGGCAGGTCCTTCACAGTAGGCAGGTCCTTAACAGTAGGCGGGTCCTTCACAGTAGGCAGGTCCTTCACAGTAGGCAGGTCCTTCACAGTAGGCAGGTCCTTAACAGTAGGCAGGTCCTTCACAGTAGGCAGGTCCTTCACAGTAGGCAGGTCCTTCACAGTAGGCAGGTCCTTAACAGTAGGCAGGTCCTTCACAGTAGGCAGGTCCTTAACAGTAGGCAGGTCCTTAACAGTAGGCAGGTCCTTAACAGTAGGCAGGTCCTTCACAGTAGGCAGGTCCTTAACAGTAGGCAGGTCGTTCATAGTAGGCAGGTCCTTCACAGTAGGCAGGTCCTTCACAGTAGGCAGGTTCTTCACAGTAGGCAGGTCCTTAACAGTAGGCAGGTCGTTCATAGTAGGCAGGCCCATAATTAAAAAGCTCAACTGGGATATAACTAAAGCAACTATTCACCGAAGCTGTAGCGACTATTTACAGATGCTTTAGTGACAGTATCTCATCTTTCTCTCTCTCTCCCTGCCGTTCTCTCATTGTCCCTCTCTTCATTTCTCGCTCTCCTCCCCTCTCTCTCTCTCTCTCTCTCCCTCTATCGCTCTCTCTCCTCTCTCCCTCTCTCTTGAAATCCCTCTTGATATATATATATATATATATCTCTCTCTCTCCCTCAATCTCTCCCTCCACCTATCTCTCTCTCTCCCTGCCTGTCTCTCGTTGTCCCTCTCTTAATTTCTCACTCTCCTCCTCTCTCTCTCTCTCTCTCTCTCTCTTCTCTCCTCTCTCTCTCTCTCCTCTCTCCTCTCTCTTTCCTCTCTCTCTCCTCTCTCTCTCTCTCGATGTCCCTCTTGATATATATCTCTCCCTCCACCTCTCTCTCTCTCCCTGCCGTTCTCTCGTTGTCCCTCTCTTCATTTCTCACTCTCCTCCTCTCTCTCTCTCTCTCCTCTCTCTCTCCTCTCTCTCTCTCCTCTCTCTCTCTCTCTCTTGATGTCCCTCTTGATATATCTCTCTCCCTCCACCTCTCTCTCCCTGCCGTTCTCTCGTTGTCCCTCTCTTCATTTCTCACTCTCCTCCCCTCTCTCGCTCTCCTCCCCTCTCTCTCTCTCTCCCTCTATCGCTCTCTCCTCTCTCTCTCTTTCGCTCTCTCCCCTCTCTCTCTTTCGCTCTCTCTCTCCCTCTCTTTCGCTCTCTCTCTCCCTCTCTCTTGATATCCCTCTTGATATATCTCTCTCCCTCCACCTCTCTCTCTCTCCCTGTCGTTCTCTCGTTGTCCCTCTCTTCATTTCTCACTCTCCTTCCCTCTCTCTCTCTCCCTCTCTCTTGATATCCCTCTTGATATATCTCTCTCTCTCCCTCTATCGCTCTCTCCTCTCTCTCTCTTTCGCTCTCTCCCCTCTCTCTCTTTCGCTCTCTCTCTCCCTCTCTTTCGCTCTCTCTCTCCCTCTCTCTTGATATCCCTCTTGATATATCTCTCTCCCTCCACCTCTCTCTCTCTCCCTGCCGTTCTCTCGTTGTCCCTCTCTTCATTTCTCACTCTCCTCCTCTCTCTCTCTCTCTCCTCTCTCTCTCTCTCCTCTCTCTCTCTCCTCTCTCTCTCTCTCTCTTGATGTCCCTCTTGATATATCTCTCTCCCTCCACCTCTCTCTCCCTGCCGGTCTCTCGTTGTCCCTCTCTTCATTTCTCACTCATCCTCTCTCTCTCTCTCTCTCCTCTCCTCTCTCCTCCCCTCTCTCCTCTCCTCTCTCTCCTCTCCTCCCCTCTCTCCTTCCCTCTCTCCTCCCCTCTCTCGCTCTCCTCCCCTCTCTCCTCTCCTCTCTCGCTCTCCTCCCCTCTCTCCTCTCCTTCCCTCTCTCCTCCCCTCTCTCCTCTCCTTCCCTCTCTCTCCTCTCTCCTTCCCTTTCTCCTCCCCTCTCTCGCTCTCCTCCCCTCTCTCCTCTCCTCTCTCTCTCCTCTCCTTCCCTCTCTCCTCTCCTCTCTCCTCCCCTCTCTCCTCTCCTCTCTCCTCCCCTCTCTCGCTCTCCTCCCCTCTCTCCTCTCCTCTCTCTCCTCTCCTTCCCTCTCTCCTCTCCTCTCTCCTCCCCTCTCTCCTCTCCGCTCCTCTCTCCTCCCCTCTCTCGCTCTCCTCCCCTCTCTCCTCTCCTCCTCTCCTCTCCTCTCTCCTCCCCTCTCCTCTCTCCTCCCCTCTCTCGCTCTCCTTCCCTCTCCTCTCCTCTCCTCCCCTCTCCTCCCCTCTCTCCTCTCCTCTCCTCTCCTCTCTCCTCCCCTCTCCTCCCCTCTCTCCTCCCCTCTCTCCTCTCCTCTCCCCTCTCTCTCTCTCTAAAGCCTGACTGATCTGTTTAAAAAGGAGACCCATCAATGTGTTGCAGCCCTAGAGTAAACAACCTGTTTAACAGCTTAACACTCACACGCACACACACAAACATGGACACACACACAAGCACACATGCACAAGCACATATACAAACCACATTCTGTGTGTACATTTAGCAGTGCTGGCTTGAGACAGAGTGGATTATGATAAATAACCCAAAAAGAACACTCTGAACATTCATTCTTTGATTAAGATCTCTCCCTCTCTCTATCCCTTGCTCTATATCCCTCTCTCTCTTTCCCTCTCCCCCTCTCTCTCTGTCCCTCTCATCGCCCCTCTACACACACAGGAATTTCACATTCCTATGTAACTGACTCCTCGCATCTTCCCCCTTCTATCTTTCCATCTGTCTATCAAGCTCATAGTATTTCCATTGGATATATTATCTCACGAATGTCTTGGAAAATGACTCAATAGGCCCAGGTGCAGTATGTCTTTGTGTCTGGTTAGAGACCCAGGTAGAATTGAGAATGGACTCAATAGGCCCAGGTGCAGTATGTATTTCTGTCTGGTTAGAGACCCAGATAGGATTGAGAATGGACTCAATAGGCCAGGATAACTGACAGTCAGCTTGAAATCTTTAGTCTAATGGCAACAGGCGGTAGGTATTGTGTTGTTGTGGTTCCACCATTATGAAGAGGTATGGTGGAAAAGACAGATCATAATAGGAGAGAAAATGGATCCAGCAATCAACTGACACCTACCAACTAAATGTCACCACGGGTCTCAGGGGTTGGCTGTTCACAAAGGTTAGTCCGTGTGTGTGTCCGTGGGCTTGTATTACTCGTGGGTACCGGAAATCAACAAAAATCCCCACCGTTTTAGTAAAACAAGGACAATTCTACCTCGTGGGGACAATTCCTCTACCCCTTAATCCCTAAGGGTGTTAAATCAGAATCAACAAATCACATCCGCCTGCTGTATTGGTGACATTATAGCTAGCAGTCTCCATGGAGACTTTACCGTGAAATGCTTACCAACAATGCAGAATCTTTCCCATCCTTCTCTCACCCAGGGATTTACAGTATTAACGGCTCAGTAAACGCAGTGTGACAAAAAAAACACACACAAAAAAAAAAGCCCATTGGGCGTCTATTGCCAGAATGCTAACAAATTTAGCACAAGTAATAACGAACTTCCATGGAGGCTGCTAGCTAAATATGCTAACGAGCGCAAACAAAAATAAATTCAGTGCAAAGACAGGCAATTCAGCTCATAAGGTTATGCATATTTTATATTTTTTGTAATTTAGCAGGAGTACTTCATCAGTGTGACTTACATCTCCTACATAAATCGCTAAATGTCATTTTCTTTTGGTGAGTTTTCGGCATTTACAAGCGAATGTGAACAAGAGACATTGTGCAAATAAACAAAGTATTAAAGCACGCTTGTCTGAAGAAAGAACAGTACTGGCTCTGGAGCAGCATGTGTACACGCTGTGTGGGATCTGGAGTCACTAGGGAAACAGGCCTCCCTGCTCTGCTTGGAGAAGAGCTGGGAAGAGCAGACGGGCTGAGAACAGAGAGGGTAGAATAAACACAAGAAAATCAAGATAGCAGTAGCAGCTGTACCAATAACTCATCCGAAGGGCTTTGACTTCTCAAACACGGCAGAAAGCTAAAACAATATGATGCCGTGTCACCTTATTAATTCAGCCGCTTACTTACGTAACAAATTAAATGTAGTGGTCTTGTTGATGCAAAATTCGGTATTTTTCCACGCAGGAAAAAAAAAAGATAAAACACATAAGAAATATCTTGCTGCGATCTAAAATACTTGTTATTGTCATTTCTGCTCGGCAACAGATTCATTTTGTGCTTCAGTTGTACTTC